>NW_022630728.1:0-43357 GCF_010909765.2 Amblyraja radiata | reverse complement strand
TATCTATCTATCTCAGAAAACGTTGGAGTATATCAGCGGGGCATGCAGTATCTTTGTACAGGATGAATGGGTGACGTTTTCCAGAATAGTTCGGGGAGAGGAAGATACATAAACAAGGACGTGTAAGGTGTGTAGATGAGACATTAAATGTGGGAGGGATCAAGGAGAAAGTAGAATTGATCATTATTAATTATGAGAAGGTGACAACATAACAAACATAGATAAAATTTAATCGGGGAAATCAGACTATTTATGTCTGTCTGTCTGTCTGTCTATCTATCTATCTATATATCTATCTATCTATCTTTCTTTTCAAATGTTTGTATTCGTTTTTTTCAAAAATAGAAACAAAACAAAAAAAATGATAAACAAAGCACTGATATTGATACATAAGGATCAGTATTACATTAATAACAGATATAACCTAAATATGAGTCTAGTGTCAAAATATACATTGAGTATAGACCTCCCGGTCTCTATGTAAATATAATTAAGTGTTTAAAAGAAAACTTGTATAGATATACACAAATATGGGTGTATTATAGACCGCCAAATGGGGAGCGAGAATTGGAAGAGCAAATATGTAAGGAGATTGCAGATATTAGTAGTAAGCACAAGGTAGTGATTGTGGGAGATTTCAATTTTCCACACATAGACTGGGAAACACATTCTGTAAATGGGCTGGATGGGTTGGAGTTTGTAAAATGTGTGCAGGATAGTTTTTTGCAACAATACATAGAAGTACCTACTAGAGAAGGGGCGGTACTGGACCTCCTGTTAGGGAATGAGATGGGTCAGGTGGCAGAGGTATGCGTTGGGGAACAGTTCGGGTCCAGTGATCACAATACCATTAGTTTCAATATAATTATGGAGAGGGACAAAACTGGACCTAGGGTTGAGATTTTTGATTGGAGAAAGGCTAACTTTGAGGAGATGCGAAAGGATTTAAAAGGAGTAAATTGGGACAGTTTGTTTTATGGGAAAGATGTGGAAGAGAAATGGAGTACATTTAAAGGTGACATTTTAAGAGTACAGAATCTTTATGTCCCTGTTCGGTTGAAAGGAAATCGTAAAAATTGTAAAGAGCCATGGTTTTCAAGGGAAATTGGACACTTGGTTCGGAAAAAGAGGGAGCTCTACAATAGTTATAGGCAGCATGGAGTAAATGAGGTGCTTGAGGAGTATAAAGAATGTAAAAAGAATCTTAAGAAAGAAATTAGAAAAGCCAAAAGAAGATATGAGGTTGCTTTGGCAAGTAAGGTAAAAGTAAATTCGAAGGGTTTCTACCGCTATATTAATAGCAAAAGGATAACGAGGGATAAAATTGGTCCATTAGAGAGTCAGAGTGGCCAACTATCTGCAGAGCCAAAAGAGTTGGGGGAGATATTGAACAGTTTCTTTTCTTCGGTATTCACCAAGGAGAAGGATATTGAATTATGTGATGTAAGGGAAACAAGTAGAGTAGCTATGGAAACTATGAGGATCAAAGAAGAGGAAGTACTGACACTTTTGAGAAATATAAAAGTGGATAAGTCTCCAGGTCCGGACAGGATATTCCCTAGGACATTGAGGGAAGTTAGTGTAGAAATAGCAGGGGCTATGGCAGAAATATTTCAAATGTCATTAGAAACGGGAATAGTGCCGGAGGATTGGCGTACTGCGCATGTTGTTCCATTGTTTAAAAAGGGGTCTAAGAGTAAACCTAGCAATTATAGACCTGTTAGTTTGACGTCAGTGGTGGGCAAATTAATGGAAATAATACTTAGAGATAATATATATAAGCATCTGGATAAACAGGGTCTGATTAGGAACAGTCAACATGGATTTGTGCCTGGAAGGTCATGTTTAACTAATCTTCTTGAATTTTTTGAAGATGTTACTCGGGAAATTGATGAGGGTAAAGCAGTGGATGTTGTGTATATGGACTTCAGTAAGGCCTTTGACAAGGTTCCTCATGGAAGGTTGGTTAAGAAGGTTCAATGGTTGGGTATTAATGGTGGAGTAGCAAGATGGATTCAACAGTGGCTGAATGGGAGATGCCAGAGAGTAATGGTGGATGGTTGTTTGTCAGGTTGGAGGCCAGTGACGAGTGGGGTGCCACAGGGATAGGTGTTGGGTCCACTGATGTTTGTCATGTACATCAATGATCTGGACGATGGTGTGGTAAATTGGATTAGTAAGTATGCAGATGATACTAAGATATGTGGGGTTGCGGGTAATGAAGTAGAGTTTCAAAGTCTACAGAGAGATTTATGCCAGTTGGAAGAGTGGGCTGAAAGATGGCAGATGGAGTTTAATACTGATAAGTGTGAGGTGCTACATCTTGGCAGGACAAATCAAAATAGGACGTACATGGTAAATGGTAGGGAATTGAAGAATGTAGGTGAACAGAGGGATCTGGGAATAACTGTGCACAGTTCCCTGAAAGTGGAATCTCGTGTAGATAGGGTGGTAAAGAAAGCGTTTGGTGTGCTGGCCTTTATAAATCAGAGCATTGAGTATAGAAGTTGGGATGTAATGTTAAAATTGTACAAGGCATTGGTGAGGCCAATTCTGGAGTATGGTGTACAATTTTGGTCGCCTAATTATAGGAAGGATGTCAACAAAATAGAGAGAGTACAGAGGAGATTTACTAGAATGTTGCCTGGGTTTCAGCAACTAAGTTACAGAGAAAGGTTGAACAAGTTAGGGCTTTATTCTTTGGAGCGCAGAAGGTTAAGGGGGGACTTGATAGAGGTTTTTAAAATGATGAGAGGGATAGACAGAGTTGACGTGGAAAAGCTTTTCCCACTGAGAGTAGGGAAGTTTCAAACAAGGGGACATGACTTGAGAATTAAGGGACTGAAGTTTAGGGGTAACATGAGGCGGAACTTATTTACACAGAGAGTGGTAGCTGTGTGGAATGAGCTTCCAGTGAAGGTGGTGGAGGCAGGTTCGTTTTTATCATTTAAAAATAAATTGGATAGTTATATGGATGGGAAAGGAATGGAGGGGTATGGTCTGAGCGCAGG
This sequence comes from Amblyraja radiata, assembly GCF_010909765.2. Lineage (NCBI taxonomy): Eukaryota > Metazoa > Chordata > Chondrichthyes > Rajiformes > Rajidae > Amblyraja > Amblyraja radiata. The sequence goes on along the minus strand of NW_022630728.1, from coordinate 40,346 downwards.
TATATGGGACTAGGGGAGATTATGTGTTCGGCACGGACTAGAAGGGTCGAGATGGACTGTTTCCGTGCTGTAATTGTTATATGGTTATATGGTTATATAAAAACAAACAGATAAAAAGAAAGTAAAAGAAAAAAACAAAAAAAGAGAAAATCAAAACCCCCAACATTAGAAAAAAAAGCAAAACAGAATCTGGGCTCCAAAGGATTCAACAATGTCACTCCTCTATTTTTTTCAAAATGTAAACATGATATCGTTTCAGAATACCAATGGAGTGTTGTCGGAGGATTAGAGTCTTTCCATTTAAATAAAGTAGCTCTTCGGCAATGTATGTAGTAAAAGCAATCAGTCGATGGGCGGAACGGGACAGATGAGTAGAATCTAACATTAGTACCCAAAAATTGCAGTAATAGTTTGTAAAACAATACCTATAAATACAGAAATAGTATCACATATTTATTTCCAATATGTTTCCAAAAGTGGGCAAAACCAAAACATATGAGTCAGTGAGGCCACTTCAGAATTACATCTCTCACAGGTAGGATTTATATAACCACAGAAACGAACCTCATCTACTGCATCCGCTGCTCTAGATGTCAGCTGATTTACATCGGGGAGACTAACCGGAGATTGTGCGATCGTTTCGCCGAACACCTCCGCTCAGTCCGCAATAACCTACCTGAATTCCCGGTGGCTCAGCACTTCAACTCCCCCTCCCATTCCGAATCCGACCTCTCTTTCCTGGGTCTCCTCCATTGCCGGAGTGAGCAACACCGGGAATTGGAGGAACAGCACCTCATATTCCGCCTGGGTTTCTTGCGTCCCGATGGCATGAACGTTGAATTATCCCAGTTGTGCTAGCCCTTGCTGTCTCCTCCCCTTCCTTAACCCTCGAGCTGTCTCCTCCCACCCCCCCCTCCCCCGCCCTCGGGCTCCTCCTTCTCCCTTTTTCCTTCCTTCTCCCCCCCCACCCCCTATCAGTCTGAAGAAGGGTTTCGGCCCGAAACGTCGCCTATTTCCTTCGCTCCATAGATGCTGCTGCACCCGCTGAGTTTCTCCAGCATTTTTGTGTACCTTCGGAATATATGTCTTATTATTGGGTTAGTCGTATATTTATTCAATCTCGTAATTGTAAAAGGTAACGAGGCCCCTAGAATAGAAGCCAGTGATAGCCCTTGCATAGAATCACGTTCGAGATGTATCCATACTGGGCATTGGGTATCTTTAAATTATTTTGTCCACAACTTTAGATAGCGAGCATAGCGAGCATATCCAAAGAGGATAAATGTCTAAAATATCCCGATTTTAAATTGTCTGACAATAATCTTAGTGTCTGTAATAAGGTAAAATATCTAGGGCATTTTATTACAGAACAAATGACAGATGATGAGAATATTTATAGGCAACGACGCATACTGTATGTACAGGCGAATATTCTCTTGCGTAAATTTGGTGCGTGTGCAGATGTGGTGAAGATGTCGCTATTTCGAGCATACTGCACACCACTCTACACTGCGCACCTGTGGTCGAACTATAGAAAGACAAGTTTGCAGAGACTAACGGTGGCATATAACAATGCTATGAGAACACTGCTAAGGAAACCTAGATGGTGTAGTGCCAGTAATATGTTTGTGGCTGCAGTAGTTACTACTTTAGAAGCTATCCTAAGAAATCACATGTATAAATTTATTTGCAGGATAAATGACTCTAAAAATTTAATTATTGTGGCCATGTCAAACATAAGGGTTAGCACTACACGCTACGATTCCCAGCTGTGGAGACACTGGTATCGTTGTCTCGTTGTAGGACATTAATCATTCGTTTAATCTGGATTTTTAAATCATGTATTGTGTTTTTAAAAATATATAATTTATGATACTGTTATAAATTATACACTAAGATTGTATATGTACGTTTTGATTTTCTTTAATATGCAATCAATTTTTATGTAATGTTGTCCCTTGTCTGGACCTCGAGTCCATAATAAATTTTATTTTTTTATTATTATTAATACTGCCCAATAGTAAAATCTATGGTTCGGAAGTGCCAAACCACCGTCTTTTATTTAGCTCTGTAAGTATGCTTTACTTAGTCTGGGATTTTTAATCTACCATATATATGAACAAATTTTGGAGTCAATAATATTAAAGAAAGGTTTAGCAATAAAAATTGGCATTGTCTGAAACAAATACAAACATTTAGGTGGGATAATCATTTTAATAGCATTGATTCGGCCGATTAAAGATAAGGACATTGGTGACCATTGAGTAGACTGTTGTTTGATATGGCCAATTAGAGGAGTACAATTGGCTTTACATAGATCCTTGTGCTTCTTGGTAATCTTAACGCCTAAATAAGTAAAACATTTGCTAGTCAATCTAAATGGAAACTGTCATAATTCGAAATTAGATTGTTTAATGGAAAAAGCTCACTCTTACTAAAATTTAGTTTATAACCAGAAAAACGACACCATTGATTAAGTAGTGCTACTATTGCCGGAATATATTTCTCTGGGTTAGAGATAAATACTACAGATCATCTGCATAGAGAGATAGCCTGTGTGTCTTATTCTCACGGACAATACCAAAAATATTATGCGATTCCCTAATACCGATGGCCAAAGGTTCCAAAGCGATATCAAACAGTAAAGGACTTAAAGGACAACCCTTATTCGTTAATCTCCTAACGTTAAGGTATGAGTAACGATTTAAAATAAAACCTGCCTTATCTTCATAAATAATTTGCGGTAAAATATTTTCCAATCTCATAGCTAATATTTTTGAAAGAATTTTGGAATCTACATTTAACAATGATATAGGTCTATATTGTAGTGCGTGGGTCTCAAAAGAAGGCACGAAGTACAGTGTTTTGAGAGGCACCTTTTATTATGTTCCTCCCGGTTGTAGGGAAGTCCAAACGAGAGGAAGGTGGCATCCAAACCCTTGCCTTTAAACCCTCTGGCTAAGGGCCGCCTCCGGACTGAACCACTCCTGTGCCGAGGGGTTCGACACTATGATGGCACGACCCTTGGGAGCCGCCACAGCCCCCCCCCCCCAGAACCAGAGACACGAAACGCACCGGCGGGAGCACGACCCGGCCTGACCGCGTGCGGAAGTCAGCCGCTCGTGGGGCTTGCGGAGGCATAGGTGGAGGGAGAGGTCGAGGGACCTGCGGGAGGACAGGTAGGAGTGACAGGCGGAGGGAGCCGTGAAGGGGGGCGCCCTCGAGGCCGAGGTTGGGCAACCAGCACCGGCTGGTCAATGTGTTCAAAAGGGAACTGCAGATGCTGGAATATCGAAGGTACACAAAATTGCTGGGGAAACTCAGCGGGTGCAGCAGCATCTATGGAGCGAAGGAAATAGGCGACGTTTCGGGCCGAAACCATTCTTCAGACTGATGGGGGGTGGGGAAAGAAAGAAGGAAAAGGGGAGGAGGAGGAGGAGCCCGAGGGCGGGCGGATGAGAGGGTGGGAGGAGACAGCTAGAGGGTTAAGGAAGGGGAGGAGACAGCACGGGCTAGCCAAATTGGGAGAATTCAATGTTAATGCCATAAGGACGCAAGGACCCCAGACGGAATATGAGGTGCTGTTCCTCCAATTTCCGCTGTTGCTCACTCTGGCAATGGAGGAGACCCAGGACAGAGAGGTCGGATTGGGAATGGGAGGGGGAGTTGAAGTGCTGAGCCACCGGGAGGTCAGGTAGGTTATTGCGGACTGAGCGGAGGTGTTCGGCGAAACGATCGCCCAACCTACGCTTGGTCTCACCGATGTAAATCAGCTGACATCTAGAGCAGCGGATGCAGTAGATGAGGTTGGAGGAGATACAGGTGAACCTTTGTCGCACCTGGAACGACTGCTTGGGACCTTGAATGGAGTCGAGGGGGGAGGTGAAGGGACAGGTGTTGCATTTCTTGCGGTTGCAACGGAAAGTGCTCGGGGAGGGGGTGGTGCGGGAGGGAAGGGAAGAATTGACGAGGGAGTTGCGGAGGGAGCGGTCTTTGCGGAAGGAAGACATGGGGGGAGATGGTAAGATGTGGCGAGTGGTGGGGTCACGTTGGAGGGGGCGGAAATGGCGGAGGATTATGTGTTGTATTTGCCGGCTGGTGGGGTGAAAGGTGAGGACCAGAGGGACTCTGCCCTTGTTGCGTGTGCGGGGATGGGGAGAGAGAGCAGTATTACGGGGTATGGATGAGACCCTGGTGTGAGCCTCATCTATGGTGGCGGAGGGGAATCCCCGTTCCCTGAAGAACGAGGACATTTTCGATGCCCTGGTATGAAATGTCTCATCCTGGGGGCCGACCTGCCGACCATCCGCCCACCGGGACCACCCACGCATCGCCCGCGGACCCCGACTCAACCATCACTGGACTCCGACCATCGGGTCCGGTGACCCGCGCCACTCGACTCCGACCATCGGGTCCGTTGACCTGCGCCAATGGACTCCGACCATCGGGTCCGTTGACTCGCGCCACTCCACTCCCCTCCAGCAACCCACAGCCGTCGCCTTACCTGGAGCCTGGACTCTGCACTGGGCCTGCAGCCTCCACGCTGCTTACTCCCACTCTGCTGGACTTAACTCCACTGGGTCCTAGCGCCCGTCTGCCCAGCCGTGCTAACCTCAGTGGCTGCTCCACTGACCCTCACCCAACCCCCCCCAACCATGTCACACCCGCTCTTCCCCACCCACCTTACAGCCCTCTCTCCTCCCCACCCCCTGACCACCCACCACCCCTCCAACACACACAACCCCCCCCCCCCCCACACATCGCCCCGTCCCCAGTCTACCCACCTGCCTTCCTCTGGCCCCAACTCCCACCCCTGCCGGGTGTTCACCATCCCCCCCCCCCCCCCCCCCCCCCCCCCCCACCCAACGGTATGTCCTCAGCAGAGATCTCACCTTTGTCCCCCTCCGTCCCCATCTCAATGAGTTCCGCGCCCACCATGACTTGGAGCGCTTCTACCGTCGTCTCCGCCTCACAGCGCACCTCCATGGGAAGGAGTCCTCGCCCCCTAATGATGACCCCTTTTCCCGTCTCCAACGCACCCCCTCCTCGTGGAACCCCCCTCATAAAGTCCCGGCTCTGGAACTCATCATTCAGAACTGCCGCCGCGACGTCAACCGCCTCAACTTCTCCACTCCCCTGTCTCACTCCAATCTTTCCCCCTCTGAACGGACTGCCATCGAATCACTCCGCAAAAACCCAGACTGGGTCATCAAACCAGCCGACAAGGGAGGTGCCGTGGTAGTCTGGCGCGCCGATCTCTACAAAGCTGAGGCCACGCGCCAACTCTCGGACACCTCCTCCTACTTACCCTTGGACCATGACCCCACTGACGAGCACCAAGCCACCATTTCTAGCACCATCACCGACTTCATCAATTCCCACGCCCTACCTGACCAAGCCTCCAAACTCATCGTACCCCAGCCCCGCACGGCCCGTTTTTACCTTCTCCCCAAAATCCACAAACCCGGCCCTCCCGGCAGACCCATTGTCTCTGCGTGTTCGTGCCCCACCGAACTCATCTCCACATACCTTGACTCCATCCTATCCCCCTTGGTCAAATCCCTCCCCACCTACGTTCTAGACACCTCAGACACTCTCCGCCGCCTCCACGCATTCCACTCTCTGGGCCCTCATCCCCTCATCTTCACCATGGATGTCCGGTCACTCTACACCTCCAACCCCCACCAGGATGGCCTCAGAGCCCTCCGGTTCTTCCTCGACCAGAGGAGCAACCTATACCCAGCCACTGACACTCTCCTCCGCTTAGCGGAGTTGGTCCTCACCCTCAATAACTTTACATTTGACTCCTCCCATTTCCTCCAAACACAATGCGTAGCTATGGGCACACGCATGGGCCCCAGCTACGCCTGCCTCTTTGTCGGGCACGTTGAACAATCCTTCTTCGAGACGTACCAGGGCCCCATCCCCGACCTCTACCTGCGCTACATTGACGACTGCTTTGGTGCCACCTCCTGCACCCACACACAACTGACTGACTTCATCCACGTCACCACCAACTTCCATCCGGCACTCCAATACACCTGGACGATTTCCGACACTTCCCTACCATTCCTTGACCTCACCATCTCCATCGCAGGGGACAGACTCCTGACCGACATACATTACAAACCCACTGACTCACATGGCTATCTGGACTACACGCCTTCCCACCCTGCCCCCTGTAAAGACTCCATCCGCTACTCCCAATTCCTCCGCCTACGCCGCATCTGTTCCCAGGATGAGACATTTCATACCAGGGCATCGGAAATGTCCTCGTTCTTCAGGGAACGGGGAGTCCCCTCCGCCACCATAGATGAGGCTCACACCAGGGTCGCATCCATACCCCGTAACACTGCTCTCTCTCCCCATCCCCGCACACGCAACAAGGGCAGAGTCCCTCTGGTCCTCACCTTTCACCCCACCAGCCGGCAAATACAACACATAATCCTCCGCCATTTCCGCCACCTCCAACGTGACCCCACCACTCGCCACATCTTCCCATCTCCCCCCATGTCTGCCTTCCGCAAAGACCGCTCCCTCCGCAACTCCCTCGTCAATTCTTCCCTTCCCTCCCGCACCACCCCCTCCCCGGGCACTTTCCGTTGCAACCGCAGGAAATGCAACACCTGTCCCTTCACCTCCCCCCTCGACTCCATTCAAGGTCCCAAGCAGTCGTTCCAGGTGCGACAAAGGTTCACCTGTATCTCCTCCAACCTCATCTACTGCATCCGCTGCTCTAGATGTCAGCTGATTTACATCGGTGAGACCAAGCGTAGGTTGGGCGATCGTTTCGCCGAACACCTCCGCTCAGTCCGCAATAACCTACCTGACCTCCCGGTGGCTCAGCACTTCAACTCCCCCTCCCATTCCCAATCCGACCTCTCTGTCCTGGGTCTCCTCCATTGCCAGAGTGAGCAACAGCGGAAATTGGAGGAACAGCACCTCATATTCCGTCTGGGGTCCTTGCGTCCTTATGGCATTAACATTGAATTCTCCCAATTTGGCTAGCCCGTGCTGTCTCCTCCCCTTCCTTAACCCTCTCGCTGTCTCCTCCCACCCTCCCATCCGCCCGCCCTCGGGCTCCTCCTCCTCCTCCCCTTTTCCTTCTGTCTTTCCCCACCCCCCATCAGTCTGAAGAAGGGTTTCGGCCCGAAACGTCGCCTATTTCCTTCGCTCCATAGATGCTGCTGCACCCGCTGAGTTTCCCCAGCAATTTTGTGTACCACCGGCTGGTCAATGTCCAGGTGTGCCGGCTTCAAACGATCAATCGACACTGCCTCCGGCCGGCCCCCATGTCCAGGACAAAAGTCGACTGCCCCTGTTCCAGCACTCGGAACGGGCCCTCGTACGGCCTCTGGAGTGGCGTCCGGTGGGCATCACGGCGCAGGAAGACGTAAGGGCAGTCCTAGAGGGCTGATGGCACGTGTGGGCGAAATGTCCCATGGCGGGGCGTCGGGACGGGTGCGAGCCTGCCAACTTGCTCGCGAAGGCGCTTTAGGGTGGATGAGGGCGTTCCCTGCTGCCCCGGCGTCGACGGCACGAACTCCCCGGGTACCGTGAGTGGCGACCCGTACACGAGCACCGCAGATGATGAGGCCAAGTCCACTTTGGGAGCAGTCCGGATGCCCAGCATGACCCACGGCAACTCGTCCATCCAGTCCGGGCCGGAGAGTCGTGCCTTCAGTGCTGCCTTTAGCTGCCGGTGGAACCTCTCCACCAGACCGTTAGCTTGCGGGTGGTAAGCCGTGGTGTGGTGTAGCCGCACCCCCAGCAAGCGAGCCATGGCTGACCACAGCTCGGAGGTGAACTGTGGGGTCAGAATGTCTGGGAACGCGGCCAAGATCCGTGCGAAGCGGGAGTCCACGGACGCCAGGGGCCGTCCCACCGGTTGATCCAAACGTCACGTGATCGCCTCCATCGTAGCAGCGTTGACCAAACGCTGACGCCTGACGTCCAACATGAGGGAATGCGCCCGGAGGAAATCGGCCCCGAGCAATGGTTGGGAGACGTCGGCAATGGTGAACTGCCACGATAAATGGCAGGAGCCGAACACGATTGGAACCATGCGCACTCCATATGTGCGGATGGGGCTGCCATTCGCCGCGTTGAGGACGGGCCCCCGCTTACCGGAACGAATGTCGGACGGCGAAGGGGGCAGGCCGCTGAGCTCCGCTCCAGTATCCACGAGGAAGCGGTTCCCGGAGCGCCGATCACATGCGAAAAGGCGGTGAATTTGGCCGGCCGCCGCGGGGACTATTGGCAGCCGGCCCAGGCGTTTCCCGGTAACGTGCACGGCTGGCGGCATTGTCGTGCTGCAGCACACTAGCGCTGATGGAAATAGCACCAGCGCCTCGTGTTGGTGCTACTTGGAGCTTGCCTGCTCCTGCTGGTGGTGCCTGCAGCTTGCTGGCGCTGGACTTCAGGTGCAGTACCCCTCACTGCCGCTGGGGGCGATCGTGCCGGCCGTCGGGCTGGAGCTGTCACTCCTTCCACAGCTCCCTCGCCCCACCGGAGGAAATCGGGAGCTGCCGGGGTGACGTCATCGGCGCGCCTGCCGACGGCCAGCGCGTTGACGTCATCAGGGCGCGTCGGCCTCAGCGCGAACCCGTCTCTGCTGACGGCCAGCGCGCCGACGTCATCAGGGCGCGCCACCCACAGCGCGTCGGCGCGCCTCCCGAGGGCCCTGAGGTCGGTAAAGGAGACGTCTGTGAGCTGCAGACGGATGAAGGCCGGCAGCAGATGCAGGTAGGTATACTCGAACAACAGGCACGGCGTGTGCCCGTCCAGCAGAGCCACCATCTCCTTTAGGAGGGTAGGTGGCCGTCGGTCGCCCAGGACTCCCATATGCAGGATCCTACCAGCACGCCACATCCTGCTTAGGCCATAAATCTGGAGCAGGAGCTCCTTAAGGCCGAGATACTTATCAGTGTCCGGGGGGGCTGCGAGGAAGTCCGTGACCTCTTCAACCGTGTCCTGGTCGAGGGCCCCCACCAGGTAATAGAAGCGGGTGGCATCGACCGTGATGCCCCGCAGGTTGAACTGGGCCTCCGCCTGCTGGAACCAGATGAGCGGCCGGATGGTCCAGAAGTTGGGCAGTTTCACGGAGACCGCATCCAGAGACAGGGCTGGGTCAGCCTGTGAGGAGGTAGAGCTTGCTCTTCTCTCCATGATGACGCCAATGGAGCGTCGGGGGTCACCAATGTAGTGCGTGGGTCTCAAAAGAAGGCACGAAGTACCGTGGTTTGAGAGGCACCTTTTATTATGTTCCTCCCGGTTGCAGGGAAGTCCAAACGAGAGGAAGATGGCATCCAAGCCCCAGCCTTTAAACCCCCTGGCTAAGGGCCGCCTCCGGACTGAACCACTCCTGTGCCGAGGGGTTCGACGCTATGATGGCACGACCCTTGGGAGCCGCCACAATATGATGTAACTTCGGTAGGGTCTTTATCTTTTTTTAAGAATTAAATAAATTGATGCTTCACTAAAGGATTGTGGTCATCTATTAATTAAAAAGGCATCGTTAAAAACCTTGCATAGCCAGCGAGACTGTAAACTTGAGAAATACATAACATATTCAGCTATAAACCAATCTGAACCGAGAGATATATCAGAATTCATCGACATGATTGCTTTCTGTATTTCTTCCTCCGTGATGGGTTCATCTAAAAACAGACGCATTATGTGATAAATTTGGCAAGTTCAGTTTCTTTAAAAATTCATGGGTTATATTGGTATCAGTAGGAAATTCTGATTGGTATAGGGTGGTATAAAATTCCTGAAAGGATTTATTAATTTCATCATGATGTACTGTCAATGTACCATCTCGTTTACTCACTTTAATAATCTGACGTTTGGCTGACACAGCTTTCAACTGATTGGCGAGTCATTTGCCTGATTTATCGCCATGCATATAAAATTGACTTTGGCTTTTAAGTAGCTAATTCTCAATCGGTGATACTAATAACAAAACATGTTTCAATTGAAGTTCCACTCTATTCTTATAGAGCTCTGGACTAGGAGCTTTTGAATGTTTATCAATTTCCTTAATCTCATCAGCCAATATACGCATTTCATTTAAAGTTGGTTTTTAATCCTGCGGAGTATGAAATAATTTGTCCACGAATATATGCCTTGAAAGCATGTCAGACTACACCATTGGATATTTCTTCAGTACAGTTGGTTAAGAAGAAGAACGCAATCTGATATTTAATAAAATTAACAACATTTAGATCTTGAAGCAGAGTAGTATTAAATCGCCATTGTTTAGCACTAAATTTGGAATCAGGTAGTTTAATTGATAGTTTCAATGGTGCATGATGAGAAATAGCAATTGCATCATACTCTCACGCAGTGGCCGATGCAACTAGCCGATAATAAATAATAACGTAGTCAATCCTAGAGTGGTAGCGGTGTGGAATGAGCTTCCAGTGGAAGTGGTGGAGGCAGGTTCGTTGGTATCATTTAAAAATAAATTGGATAGGCATATGGATGAGAAGGGATTGAGGGTTATGGTATGAGTGCAGGCAGGTGGGTCTAAGGGTAAAACGTTGTTCGGCACGGACTTGTAGGGCCGAGATGGCCTGTTTCCGTGCTGTAATTGTTATATGGTTATATGTTATAAGGTTAGTAACTATGATGTACATGAGAGCAAAACTAAAATTATTTGTTATTTGGGTGTAGGAATCTCCAGACTTCTAACATTCCAGTCAAGTAAAAAATAATTGATAAAACTAGCTGATTTATTTGGAAGTACATGATCAGATGCAGATCTGCCCATCGATGGGTTTAAACGGTTGTTAAAATCTCCTCCCATTATAAAAAGATCTTCATTTAAATTAGGAAAGCATGGGATTAATTGTTTAAAAAACAGAGGATGATCAATATTAGGTGCATAAACATTCACCATAACAACGCTTTGGTTATGAAGAACACGAGTGACACCATATGGATCAGAAATTGGTTGATAATGAACAAACGAAATTGAGGAGTTAATAAGAATAGAGACTCCTTTCATCTTTGCCTGTAAATTTGAATGAAACTGCTGTCCTCTCCAAAACTTAAAGAATCGCTGATTGTCGTCTTTCCTTACATGGGTTTCCTGAACAAAGATAATAGTAAGATTAAACGAGAATTTACCAGTTTGAAGTTTGATCTGTATTTTATGAGGAGTTACGATGAGGGATTACGTGAAGAACCCGTCCAGCACGCATGTGCGTCATACTTCAAAGCAGCGGTGTGGAAACACAGGAAACACTATAATTTAAATAAACATAGTAAAGAAAAGGAGAACTAAAAATACCAGCTGATCTCTATAATTGAGGGTGGGAGCGGAGGGCACGTAATCCCTCATCGTAACTCCTCATAAAATACAGATCAAACCTCAAACTGGTAAATTCTCGTTTAATCGTACTATTTTACTTCGGAGTCACGTCAGTCACTACGTGAAGATTTTGAAGCTGTGATTTCAAACCGTGTAACAGTTCATACTTCACTCGCTGCCGAAGTCATTCGAGGGAGGAAGTATGTTATCGTAATCAACCATGAATCTATTTATAAAACAATAATTGTGTTATTAACAATAACAAGACCAAAATGCTCCCCCGGGCTTAAATTATATATTTGCAGATTCTAATACTTTTTCTGCAAACGATACAGGTTCTGCCAGCGGCTTGTTATAAAAGTTTGGAACGTATACCCCCTAGACCACCCCGCTGTAGCCAGGATGTGGTCCATAGGCACGTCCTTCCTCTTAGTCACCGATGTGGATGCTGCCCTGGTGGATTAATATTAATGCAAGTTAATATTTACTCCAGCAACTCCCAGTAACTGCTTGAGCCACTTGAGATAGTTTGGCTCGTCACCCGACCATGAGTTTTTTTGTGTCTGACCTATAAGGCCTTTTCTCTCCCTCGGGGATTTATTATTGTGTCGATGTAGTTCAATAAGTGCGTCAAAGTAAACTTTCAAAGTCAAAGTAAACTTTATTGTCAATTCAAATAATGCAACAAGTAGTTACACAGAGGATTGAAATTGCGTTTCCCCATACTCCAAATGTGCAAGTAATATTTATAACACAGACAGGCTATATACCAATAAAGATAGACAATGGTCATATACATTATATAAAATATACACATTGTGCCAGAGTGTAGTAAAATTTTGAGGTATGTTAATAAAAGGTGCAATATAGAAAAGTGCAAATAACATACTGCAGACATTGAGTTAAAGTTATTTTGACACATAACCGTGGTTCAGGTGGGTATGCCCGGAATTCCATGACGGGACGTGATGTCCCTGGTCTGCTCGGTTTGACCAGCCTCTGAATGGTAAATGTGACATGGTCTGGTGTTATAACCATATTGTCCAATCGTAGTGGATGGAGGAACTGGACTCTTTGTGCTGAGACAAGGCCATCAGCATGACCGTCTTCAGTGTAGCCTGTTCCAGGGTGAGGGACCTTGCTGGTGACCATCCCCTAAGGTACGTCAGAACCAGATTAGATTAGATTAGATTAGATTTCCTTTATTATCATTCAGACCTTTCGGTCTGAACGAAATGCTGTTGCCTGCAGCCATATATGTAAGAATAACACAATAAACACAAATTAACATCCACCACAGTGAGTTCACCAAACACCTCCTCACTTTGATGGAGGCAAAAGTCTTAGAGTTACTGTCTCTTCCCTCCTCTTCTCCCTCTGCGCCGAGGCGATACCCCACCGGGCGATGGTATCAGTCCCGCGGTTCAAGTTCCGCGGCCCGGGGGTGGTCGAAGCTGCCGCCCTCCAGTCCAGCGGACGCAGCTGTTGCAACGGGAGCTCCGGAAAACAGGCTCCAGCCTGTGACCTGCGAGCTCCCGACATTGTCATCCACTGGCCCGCGGCCGAGCCCCGGATCAAGGTCGCCGCCGCCAGAACGCCGCCTCAGCCGCCGGAGCACCGTCTCCGCCCCGCACCGGGCCGCCCACACGGCAGCGTACTCAGCCCCGCACCGGGCTGCCCCCACGGGAGCGCCTTCCAGCCGGAAGCCGGTCCGCCCTCACCGGAGCGCCTTCCAGCCGGTAGCCAGGCCACTCACACGGCAGCGTCTCAGCCCCGCACCGGGCTGCCCCCACGGGAGCGCCTTCCAGCCGGGACCCAGGCCGCTCACACGGGAACGCCTTCCAGCCGGTAGCCGTGCCGCCCGCACGAGAGTGTCTCAACCCCGCGCCGTCCGCCCTCACCGGAGCGCCGAGTCGTGCTGCCCGGACGTCCCCACAGCTCGAAGACGGCCAGCTGGCTGAGTCCTGGTGAGTCCTGGCTGGCTCTACCTCCGGACCCTCGAAGTCGGTCGCAGGTTGGAGGCCGCCAGCTCCGCCATTAGGCCTCAGCGCAGACGGGGGAACCACACTGACATCCTAGATTTGGGTGTACCTAGGTCTGGTATTAGAGTTGAATATGCCTCTCCTGAATTTGATCACCAGTGGGTGGTACCCTATGGCCTGATGGCCTGGTGCCTGAGTTAAGTAGGCTGACTAGAGCACTTCTGGCTGTATTGATGGCGCAGTAGCTGAGTTCTTCATTGTGGTGAAGACCTGCCAGGAACTCCAGTACATGTTTTGTTGTAGTTGAATATGCAGTTCCTGTATTTGAACAGTATCTTCCCACTTCTTGATGTTCGCCAAGTATGTGCCCTTGTGGATATGCGATGGGATGCTGTCATCGTGTCGATAGTGCTGTCTGACTATCCAGGCCCAGCAGTGGTCTTTTCAAATCTGCAACCCAGAAGTTTAATTTATCGTGGCGTGGGTGGCTTATGCCTGAAACTGTGTGAGGACCACTGGGCTCCATGACTGTGGGTTTAGTCGGGTACTATCAAAATACCTGAAGCAGAGTCCATCTGTATTTTGCGTAGTACCCGACTGGTGAGGATGTAGTACATGACTGATGAGGTAGAAAAGGGGAGAACATAGAGATTAGACCCCCCCCCCTCCCCCAGTTCAGCGGGAATGTATCCATTGCCGCTGCCTCAACGTTTGGTTTCATGCGACATACATCGGTACGTGGTGATTCAATTGGAATACTAGGAAATCGATATCTGGTGTTCCATATTGCTTTGTAATTTCAGCAAATACTTTGGTTTAGTATGCTGTTTACAGTATTTAGCTCACCTGGTAGGTAAGTTATTGATGGTACGACATACGGTTACCAATTGTTAAATACATTGTCACATGATATCGATTTTATTCCGCCCAAGTGGTTTGGTATATGCCACCACTGTGATGTCGTTAATTTATAAACGAACATGCAAAATGGTGCACTACTGAACAATATGCTTTTACCAATAGAACGTACTCAATATTTCCAACTAGGTTTTATGCCCAGTGTCTATCGTGATGATGACTTCAGATTAGTCAATTTGCCACCATGTTCTGGGTATGGGTTATTTTGTTTAAACACTAGCACCTTAGCTCTAATGGAAAAGGTTCAAGTTAAGTAGCTGGTAATGTTGCTAGTAATTCCCAATTACTCTTGCCACTTTGTGGAATGGTTGGTTGATTGTTACCATTAATGGTTACAGGTTGTGTCATACGCTGACTCTCCTTATGGCAATGTTATAGATGAGTGGATAGAGTTAATTGAATACTAGACAGTCAATAGTTGTGGGTACTCAAAAAAGCTGGAGAAACTCAGCGGATGCAGCAGCATCTATGGAGCGAAGGAAATAGGCAACGTTTCGGGCCGAAACCCTTCTTCACCGGAGACAGTCAATAGTTGTGGATGGTGCCAACGTAGATTTATTTGGATTGTATGAGAGAGCCCTGGCTAAATAAGTTTTAGTAGCTAATGCTGCTGATTTAGCTAATTCCATGGATTTGTCTGTCGTTAATATCATAGAGACATGCCGTGACGATATGTTCCTTAATAGTGTCAGGGCTGGTTTGAATATCTGGGAACAGTTTTGGCTCATATTAGCCATTGTCAATAATTTATACTGCCATAGTTACCCCATCCAGGTAAATTGTGGTATCTCCGAAAATCTTTTATGAATGGGTACTGAATAGTATGCATCTTTTAAGTCGATGTCTACCATAAAGTATCCTAGGAAATCCATGGTTAGCAGTTACAAGTTTCCATAAAGTGTGTATACCGGCCGGTTTTTGAATTTACCTCCAGTCCGCTGCTGTTGGTCAGACAGCTGTTAGCGGACTGGACATCGGCTCAGCACCCTGACTGTGGACCGCAGCGTGTGCGGTCCAGGTGCCGCCTCTCCCCCCTCCACTGCCGGAACGCTCCTTCCCTGGAGTCGAACGGGGGCCGCTTCCCTCTGTTCTGCTTTGCTCTCTCCAGTTTCCCCTGGAGCAACAAAGAGGAGCAAAGTTGTAAAATCAAACCTGTGGGTAAGTACTTACCGAACGGTCCGTTCCTTCAGGCTTGTAGCGGGAGCGCCCTGTACTCCCGTTCGTCGCTGTTGCATCTGCGTGAACGCTCAAATTGCACATGCGTGCAGGACTAGTTCTTGACGTAATCACTCACGTGACTCCGAAGTAAAATCTGAGCATTTAGTCTACAAATAGCATTAAAAAAAGCAATTCCTCTCAAAGGGAAGGTTCAGACCATTCACATTCCATGAAAGGAAGTTAATAACTTCATACATATTGTTTGTAAAGATCATGTGGAATGTAAAATGTTAATTTCGTAGAGCATAGCAGTTCATGATACTGGAATGAGAAGAATCTAAGGCGGAGCGAGAACTGACGATATTTCAGACATTTTTGTAGTTCAAATTCTGCCCAGATAGAAAAAACTAAACTGAAGGTTTCAGAAGGCTTTCGACAAGGTCCCACATAAGAGATTAGTATGCAAACGTAAAGCACACGGTATTGGGGGTTCAGTATTGATGTGGATAGAGAACTGGCTGGCAGACAGGAAGCAACGAGTAGGAGTAAACGGGTCATTTTCAGAATGGCAGGCAGTGCCTAGTGGGGTACCGCAAGGCTCAGTGCTGGGACCCCATCTATTTACAAAATATATTAATGATTTGGACGAGGGAATTGAATGCAACATCTCCAGGTTTGCGGATGACACGACGCTGGGGGGCCGTGTTAGCTGTGAGGAGGATGCTAGGAGGCTGCAAGGTAACTTGGATAGGCTGGGTGAGTGGACACATGCATGGCAGATATAGTATAATGTGGACAGATGTGAGGTTATCCACTTTGATGGCAAAAACTGGAAAGTAGACTATTTTCGGAATGGTGGCCGATTAAGAAAAGTGGAGATGCAACGAGGCCTGCGTGTCATGGTACACCAGTCATTGAAAGTAGGCATGCAGGTGCAGCAGACAGTGAAGAAAACGAATGGTATGTTGGCATTCATAGCAAAAGGATTTGACTATAGGAGCAGGGAGGTTCTACTGCAGTTGTAAAGGGTCGTGGTGAGACCACACCTGGAGTATTGCGTACACTTTTGGTCTCCTATTCTGAGAAAGGGCATTCTTGCTAGAATTTAGACGATTGAGGGATTCTTCTAGAAACATACACAATTCTTAAGGGGTTGGACAGGCTAGATGCAGGACGATTGTTTCCGATGTTGGGGAAGTCCAGAACACGGGGTCACAGTTTAAAGAAAAAAGGGGAAATCTTTTCGGACTGAGATGAGAAAAACATGTTTTACACAGAGAGTGATGGATCTCTGGAATTATCTGCCAGAGAATGTAGTTGAGGCCAGTTAATTGGCTATATTTAAGAGGGTGTTAGATGTGGCCCTTGTGGCTAAAGGGATGTATGGAGAGAAGGCAAGTACAGGATACTGTGTTGGATGATCAGCGATGATCATATTGAATGGCGGTGCAGGCTCGAAGGGCCGAATAGCCTACTCCTGCACCTATTTTCTATGTGTCTATGTTTCTATGTATCAATGTACGCTACCTAATCCCTCCCCTAACCCCATATCTTCCAATGACAGCCCACAAAGTAAAAACAAGGCATATTTACCACTCAATAGCCACGGCAAATTAATGTTATGGTTAAAAAATGCATGTTAACTGTGAAAAACAAGAGCTACTTGATATTATTTATCCAAGGTCAAAATATGAAAAACAAGAACTGCTTGTCTTTGTTTGTCTAAAGTTAGGGGATAAAATCCTTCGATGGACATTTTAAAAGTAGAAGAGCTAAGAAGGAAGATCTTAAAAGTTAATATATAATACCATTACATTAAATTAACAGTATCTTAGAGAAAAGTTATTGTTTGATACCATCATACTAAATTCTAAAAAGTAATTAAAGAATAACTCATCCAATTAAATTCTTAATCATTTACAACACGATATAGCACGGTGAGGAAGAGCCGATCCTGGCCTGACTCTGGACTCTGGTCCTGACCACGGGGGGGGGGGGGGGGTGGTGGAGGACTGGCCAAATGTTGTGCCTTCCACCACAGTGATGAATGCTGTGGTGGATGTTTGTGTTACATTTTTATTGTGGTTGTGTGTTCTTTATTATTGTATCGCTGCAGACAACCCAAATGTCCACCAGCCTGGCTGTGTGGCAATAAATTATATATAATCTAATCTAATCTAATATATTGTCAACATAGGAACAACGAATCTCCATTTGTAACTTACTGGACTGTCAGTAACTGCCCGATGCCGCGTCAGCCCCATAACCCTCCAGAAAGCTGGAAGCTTCTTGCGGTTTGTTAAAAAATCGGTTGTTAGCATTAAGGAGTCGTATACGCAGTCTAGCTGGATAGATCAAAGCGGGGCGCAGCTGTTTCTTAAACAACTCAGACATTACATTATGGAAATGCATTCTGAATCCCATAAGCTCACGGCTGTAATCAGGAACAAACCGAAACTTGCATCCTTCATATTCAACTGTGTCCAACCTTTTTGCTGCTGCACCCAGTGAGTTCCTCCAGCATTTTTATCTACCTTCGATTTTCCAGCATCTGCAGTTCCTTCTTAAACAATATAATAATCTGCCTTCTTGTTCGCCACAAAAGTGGATATCGTCACATGTATCCACATTATACTGCATCTGCCATGCATCTGACCACACACCCAACCTAACCAAGTCACCATGTAGCCTCAAAGCATTCTCGTCGCAGCTCATTCTGCATCCCAGCTATATGTCACCCGCAAACTTGGAGATGATACATTTAATTCCTTCGTTAATTAATTTTATAAATGACTAGAATCCCATTACAGAGCCTTGCGGCACCCCACTAGTCACTCCCTGCCATTCTGAAAATAACCTGTTAATTCCTACTCTTTGCTTTCAGGCTGCCAACCAGGTCTCCATCCATGTCACTAATCTACCCCAATGCCATATGCTCAAATTGATCTCACTAATCTCTTGTTTGGGACCTTGTCAAAGTCTGTTTTGGAAGTCCAGATATATCACATCTACTGGCTCTCACGTATCCATTCTAATTACTACATTATCAAAAAAAGTAATGCGCAATTTTCACCGCACAGATCCATGCTGACTTTCACCATCCTGTCACAGCTCTCCAAATGCGCTGCTATTACGTTTTTTATTAATCGATTGAAGAAACTTCCCCACTACCGATGAGGTGCCAACTGGTCTACAATTCCGTTTTCTCTTTCCCTCCTTTCTGAAAAAAAATGGCGTTACCTTAGCTACCCTCCAATCCACAGGTACTGATCCTGAGTCGGGAGAACATTGGAAAATGTTCAACAATGCAACAACAGAGGAGGAAGACTGAACTTTGTTGTCTTTGGGGATGTTTATGTTAAAGACTATCGTGTCCTGTGTTCTTTTGTTATTCGTATGGCTGTATGGTGACCACAAAATTCACTGTACAAATTGATGCATGTGACAATAAATGTATTTTGTCTTGTCTTGTCTTATCATTGCTAGGCCCACCTCCTTGAGTACTCTGGGGTGCAGATCATCTGGCCCTAGGGAAGAATCTGCCTTCAGTCCAACCAGTTTACCGAACACCATTTCTTGGCTAATGTGGATTTCCATCAGTTCCTCCTTCCCACTAGATCCTCGGTCCTCTACTATTTCTGGACATGATACTGAGTTAATCATTAATTTAATACCAGGTTACACTGCCTATAAATGTTCCATGTTGCTTCATTCACTCTTCTCCCTCTCTCATTCTCTCTCCCCTCAACCCCCCATCTAACTATCTTTATCTCTCTCCTCTCTCTCTCCCCCACTCACTCCTCCTCCTCTCTCGCCCTCCGTCTCTCAATGAGTCAGTGGGATAGAGTGCTAGCGGGACAAAGAGATAAGAGGGTCATTGAAACAGAGGGTCCGGTAGAGTGTCAAAGATAGGGGGCCAAAACGTTAGAAGGATAAAATGCAAGAGAGATAGAGAGATAAATAAATGCATATGGAGACAAAGACAGAGGTGGAGACAGACAGACAGACAGACAGACAGACAGACAGACAGACAGACAGACAGACAGACAGACAGACAGACAGACAGACAGACAGACAGACAGGCAGACAGGCAGACAGACATACAGACAGACAGAAAGACGGAAATACAAACAGACAGACAGACAGATCTCTCTCTTCTCTCATCGCTTATATCTCTACTGTTCTCTCTCTCTCTCCCTCTCCTCTCTCTCCCTCTCTTATTATCGACTTTATATAATCTCTCTCTCTCTCTCTCTCTCTCTCTCTCTCTCTCTCTCTCTCTCTCTCTCTCTCTCTCTCTCTCCCTCTCCCTCTCTCTCTTCCTCTCTCTCTTCCCCCTCTCTGTCTCCCCCGCCGTATGCAACCCCCGGCTCCCACTCTCCGCCATCTCTCTGCCCCCCTCTCTCTCCGTCTCTCCCCCTCGCTATCCCCTCTCTCTCCGTCGCCGTGTCTCATTCTCACTCCTTTATTTATCTACAATAAAAATCCAATATGTGCATAAATGCTCGATCAACGTACGACATACTCTAATTCAATTCAAAACATTACATAGACTATAGTATTCAAAAACCAAAATAAATAAACTTTTCCCCAATGTCTCATCCATTTGTGATAAATGTCAGTCTCAAGAAGCTACCATAGCGCACTCTTTTGTTTTTTGTATAAAAATCCAAAAATTCTGGAACGAAATATTTTAAATCTTCACAAAATTATTTAATATAAAACTTGTACCAAAAGCAGAATGGATTATGTTTGGAATAACGGCAGGTAGCCCTGAGCTAAACGTGTTTCAAAAGAACCTACTTAATTACGGGATAATAATGGGGAAAAAGTCTATACTCAAATTCTGGAAAAATGCTCCTATTCCAACAATAAAAATGTGGGTTTCAAACATGTTCGAAACATTACACCTGGAAGAGATGAGACTCTACCTAGCAGGCAAAGCAGACCACGTCCAAAAGACGTGGTCTGCATTTATGGAACTATTATAAGCATAAGGTGCAATAGTAATTTAAAAAATAAATGGTGCCAGGATCTGGTAACGGAGGGTGAAACATATGGTTGGTATATCATTTTTTGCGAAGTTTTGTGTTATAATAGAGCGATTGTTTCTCTTTTCTTCTCTTTCTTTTCTAGGGTCTATTTCCTTTCTTTACTTCATTCTCTAACTTGTTTTCTAAGGGGCTTTCTTCTCCCAACACTTTCCTGCACCGTTCGACTCTTTTTCATTTTCCTTCTTTTATGTCTTAAAGCTCAAAAAATGAAGTGGTACAACAAATGTAATACGATTTTTGTGATGTGTATTACTGTAACTTATTGTACTTCGAATAAAAATATTTAAAAAAAAAAGACAAGAAAGAAGCACATATATCGAGAGAGAGACGAGATGGAGTAGAGAGAGAGAGAGCGAAGACAGAGAGAGAGAGATTAGAAGATAGAGAGATAGAGAGCTCGAGAGAGAGATCTCTCTCTCTCGCTCTCTCTCTCTCTCTCTCGCTCTCTCTCTCTCTCTCTCTCTCTCGCTATCTCTCTTTCTCTTTCTCTCTCGCTCTCTCTCTCTCTCTCTCTCTCTCTCCCTCTCTCTCGCCCCCTCCGCTGAAAGCGAAAGAGAGGAAGGGAAGGAGGGAGGGAGGGAGGGAGCGAGGGAGGGAGGGAGCGAGGGAGGGAGGGAGGGGGAGAGAGAGGAAGCGGCGTAGATTGTGAAGGACAGAGGGAGGTAGAGATAGAGTGGGAGGGAGGGGAAAGGGGGCAGGGAGAGGGGAGAGAGGGGGGATTGGATAGGGAGAGAGAGGGGGAGATGGAGAGAGAGACGGAGGGAAGAGAGGTGGAGAGGGAGAGAGGGGGACTGTGAAAAAGAGAGGGTTGTGGAGAGAGAGGGGGAGTGGGAGAGAGAGAGGGTGGGAAGAAATTGGGGCGGGAGAGCGAAAGATAGGAGCGAGGGAAAGGGGGGGTGAGAGTGGTTGGCGGAGAGAGGGAAAGAGATGAACGGGAAATGAGCAGGAGATGGAAGGAGGGGAGAGATGGATGGGGGTTAGCGTGGGATTGGAGACGGGGAGGGGAGACGGAAGGGTTACCCGGGGTCAGGCGACGGCAGGAGACGGGAGCGGGGCAGACAGGGGGGGGCGGGGGAGAGACGGGAGTGGAGATACGGAAGGGGGAGAGAGGGAATGGGTTGGGAGACGGGAGGGGGTAGGGCCGGGTGGGACGGAGGAGACGAGAGACGGGAGGGGGGAAAGTCGAGTGGGGGAGAGATGGTGGGTAGAGACGGCAGGGGGGAGGAGACGGGAGGGGAAAAGAGGAGTTGGGTGAGAGGGGAGGGGGGAGACGGGAGGGGGTGAGAGGAGTGGGGTGGAGTCGGGAGGAAGAGACGGGAGGGGGGTAGTCACGAGGGGGGAGAGCGGCATGGGGGAGAAACGGGAGGGGGAGACGCGAGGGGGGAGAAACGTGAGGGGGAGACGCGAGGGGGGAGATGGGAGTGAGGAGACATGTGCAAGGGAGCCGGGGGTTGTGGGTGGGACGGGGGAGGGAATGACGGGAGCGTGTGTGGGACGGGAGGAGGGAGAGAGACGGGATGGTGGGGCGGGGTGCGATGGGAGGGTGGGGGGATACTGGAGGGGGGTGAGACTGGAGAGGGAGGGAGAGGGGAAGGGGAGGCAGGGGTGGGTGGGGAGAGACAGGAAGGGGGATAGACGGGAGGGGGAGAGACGGGAGGGGGAGACGGGAGTTGGGGAGAGACGCTAGCGGGGAGACGGGAGTGGTCAGAGACAGGAGGGGGAAGAAACGAGTGGGGGAAGAGACCGGAGGGGGGAGAGCCGGGAAGGGGGGAGAGACGGGGCGGCGGGAGAGACGGGAGTGGGGGGAGAGACGGGGGGAGGGGGACGGTAGGGGGTTAGAGACGGGGTGGGGGGGACGGGAGGCGTAAGAGGCGGGAGAGGGGTAGAGACGGGAGGGGGAGGGGTGTTGGGGGAGATGGGAGCGGGAAGACGGGAGAGTGGGAGAAGAGAGGGAGGAGACGGGACGAGGTGACCGGGGTGATACCGGGGGTGGGGGAGGGGGAAGATAAGGGAGGCTGCGGAAAGTTTTGAAGTGGGGAGAGTCGGAAGAGGGGGAGACGTGAGGGCGGGGAACGACGTGAGAGGGGGAGAGACGGGAGGGCGGGATAGACGGGAGGGCGAGAGAGACGGGAAGATGGAGCCGGGAAGGGACGGTAGATGGGTGGCGAGAGAGACGGGAGGGTGGAGACGGGAAGGGGTGGGAGACAGGAGGGGTGTGAAGATCATCCCTTATTATTTATAATCTCCGCTATA
Source organism: Amblyraja radiata (assembly GCF_010909765.2). NCBI lineage: Eukaryota > Metazoa > Chordata > Chondrichthyes > Rajiformes > Rajidae > Amblyraja > Amblyraja radiata. The sequence goes on along the minus strand of NW_022630728.1, from coordinate 17,664 downwards.
CATATGTGCATACCACTCTTCACACGGTGTTACGATATTACACAGCTTTACACTACCAAGTTCAGACGGCTCTCTCAGAAGCCACGCTGAGGACGATGAGAATGGCTGGTAGTTTAAATATTCCTGTTTGCATATGGAATAAATATTGGTCTTCATTATAAATATGGTGTCAGAGTCTTGAGCCACGTCTCCAACACTGTTGCCTGTATTTATTTTTATTTTGTTGTTTTAACCTGGAACAATGACAGTTTCTTTTCGTGGACCAGATCCTTTGTTGTTCAACAGTGACACGTCTTCGAAGTGTAATTCAGAATTTTCACAGATGCTGCCCACGCGGGAACTGCTCCTCACACCGTTGCATCCATTCTCCTCAACGTAGCGGCACAGAGGCTGCCCTGCACGCACAGGATTTCCAGTACGCATTAGAACATAGAGCACCAGAGACCTCACCTGCCATCTCCAAATGTTCCGTGACCTGTGCCAACTTCGCACTAACGTTATCCTAGAGCACCACAAGTTCGTTTCCCCATAGCCAACAAGAGGGCGAGACTGTCGAATCCTCCATTGGTGCCCTGCAGCAAGATGCCATTTTCAAGACCGCGATAGGCTCCTCCGCGCCAGACTCGTATATTGCATCCTGAAAGACAAGGTGAGAAATGCATTACTCTGGGACGAGGAGCTTACACTAGTTAAGGCGGAACGTGCCTGCCGGGTTGCAGAGTACACTGACACCCATACCGAAACCCTGGTGCCGGGACCACACTCTGCCTCCGATGTCCATGCCTTCTATAGATCCGCACGCCAAACATTAACAACCCCTCGACAACCGCCGCCAACCCCAGGGAGGGGAACCGACCCTCTGGTCCTTAACTGTGGTAAGAGCGGAGGCTCACACTCGAAATTTCGTGAGCAATGCGTCAATGCCGGGCAAAACATGTCACGACTGTAAAAAGAAAGGTCACTTTATCCGGTGCTGCCGTGTCCGTTGCAACAGGGCCCAACCTCAACAATCTATCTATGCGCTCGAGCCCACGCTTTCCCACGAGGCACTGACTGAAACAACATTTTCAGCAGAACCACGACCGCAGCACCTGCAAGAAGACAGCCAACATATACATTTCTGTATGCCCGACTCACCGTCTACAAACAGTGATCCCATGACAACGCACAGTATCAGCTATACCAATAGGTGGGGGTGGGGGGGGGGGGGGGCTGGGGGAGGGTTGCAACCAGTTGGCAAGGTCACAATACAATGCCATCCAGAGTCTCAAGTTTATAATCTGGATGCTTTCATCGTTAGGAGGGAAGTGCATCTCCTTCTGGGCATTGATGCATGCCGCTTTATGAACCTAGTCTCCATCGTCAAAACTGTGTACCAGTTGTCTACCCCTCAAAGTCCCACGCAACAATAACTCGAACAATACAAATACCTTGTTGATAATTAACTAGGCAAGGTTCCCACTGAATACAGCATTGTAACCGATAAGGAAGTCCGAACGGCTGTTCGTTCTCCTCACCAAATCCCGCACGCAAGGGAGGCTCGCACGAATATGAATTAAACAGAATGGAAACATTGGGTGTGATAGCTGTTGTCAAAGATTCCTCATCCTTGGTCTTCACCATGGTTGCAGCAGTCAAGAAGAACAAAGAAGAAATAAGGATTTGCATCAAACCTAAAGAGTTAAACACTGCCAAGAAACGACCACACCACCCGATTCGGACGGTGCAAGAGGTCGAGGCCTAAATGGGTAAAGCCACCATCTTCTCTGTCCTAAATGCAAATAACTGATTTTGGCAAATACCGCTAGACCATGTATCCTCCATGTTAACCACATTCGCGACACCCTTCGGACGCTACAGATTGTTACGAATGCCATTTGGCATCAATCCAGCCAGTGAGGTTTTGCAACGTACTATAGATCAACCCTTTACTGGCTACCCATGCGACACAATCGTGGACGACATCCTGATCGCCGGGCGAAACGGTCAAGAACATGACTCAAACTGAAGCACGCCCCGGATCGTGGCAGAGATAAAATGACAAATGTGGGCCAAATGTTCACCAACAACCGACTCAGGCCAGACCCGTCTAAAACCATTGTGATTAAAGAAATGACAGCACGTACGGACGTGACCGCTCTATAACGATTTCTAGGCATGGTAAACTACCTGGGAAAAATTCATCCCGAAATTCAACGAGCTGTCAGCCCCGCTGCGACAACTGACCCACAAGGATACAAAGTGGTCCTGGCACCAATACCAGCAGAGGACACTTGCAACCCTCAAACAACTAATGTCTTTCGCTCCAATCCTCACATTCTGTGATGCCAAGTTACCCGTCACCCGCACGTGTGATGCCTCCCTGGGGGCCGCTTGCATACGTCGACAGGAAAGGTCCCAGACCAGCTGCCTATGTTTCCCGCACCATGACCGCCACTGAATAGCCCTACGCTCAAATCGAGAAGGAACTACTCGCAGTAACTTTTGCCTGCAGGGAATTCAATGACTTTATCTTTGGCAACCCGATTACGGTTTAAACCGATCACAAGCCCCTGGTCAGTATCCTCAATAAACGATCCACACGGAACCAGCGCGTTTACAACGGATGATGATGGAACTACAGAGATATGACATCAGACTAACGTACAAACGTGGTAAGGACATGTACTTAGCTGACACCCTCTCACGGGCACCTTGCCCAACCTGCCAAAAACACCAATCTGACGGTGAGCACGAGGGGTACACGGTTCTGATGGTCTCCTGTCTTCCATCCGCGGGCTTAGACATCCTAGTGGCACAAACAGCTGTAGACGAAACGCTACAATCACTGGCCACTGTCATCCGCCATGGATGGTCAGACAAACAGCACCACCTGCCGCAGGCTGTCCACTCATTCTACCCAGTCCGCGATTAACTGGTTATTCAAGACGGCATTATGATGTAAGGACATAAGGCAGTCATCCCGACGTCTCTTCGCAGCAAGTAGAAACATAGGAACATAGAAACATTTCTTTTAAAATGTCCATCGAAAGATTTTTTCCCCTGTCTCTAGACAAACAAAGTGAAGCAGTTCATGTTTTTCACATTTTGACCTTGGACTAATAATATGAAGCAGCTCTTGTCTTTCACAGTTAACATGCACGTTTTAACCATAACTTTAATTTGTTTTGGCTATTGAGTGGTAAATATGTCGTATTTACGTCGGGAGGTGTCTTTTGGAGAGATGGGGGTAGGGGATGGATTAGGTAGCGTACATAGAAACATAGAAACATAGAAACAGAAACATAGAAAATAGGTGCAGGAGTAGGCCATTCGGCCCTCCGAGCCTGCACCGCCGTTCAATATGATCATGGCTGATCATCCAACTCAGTATCCTGTACCTGCCTTCTCCCCATACCCCCTGATCCCTTAAGCCACAAGGGCCACATCTAACTCCCTCTTAAATATTGCCAATGAACTGGCCTCAACTACCTTCTGTGGCAGATACTTCCAGAGATTCACCACTCTCTGTGTGAATTTTTTTTCTCATCACGGTCCTAACAGAATTCCCCGTTATCCGTAAACTGTGACCCCTTGTTCTGGACTTCCCCAACATCGGGAACAATCTTCCTGCATCTAGCCTGTCCAACCCCTTAAGAATTTGGACATACTGGACATGGACGATATTGTACATGGGGTCCATCCTGCTGCAGAAATAACCCTCCAACATGGTTTTCTGGCCTGACGTGGCTGACTGCGTTCTCCAGAAAGTTGCTGACTGCCCAATTTGCAAAAGCTTGACCCCGTACCAACAGCAACAACCACTTCTCCCGCAACACACTCCGGACTTACACTGGTCCCCAGTTGCAGCCGACATTTTTGAATGGTACTGCAAACAATACCGGAAGAAGGGTTTCGGCCCGAAACGTCGCCTATTTCCTTCGCTCCATAGATTCTGCTGCACCCGCTGAGTTTCTCCAGCAATTTTGTGTACCTTCGTTCTTCCAGCATCTGCAGTTCCTTCTTAAACAATACCGGGTTCTAGTCGATTCCTACTCAGAATGGTTCGATATCGACCGGCTCAGTAGCCCGACCTCAGCATGGTCATTCAAAACACACTCGCCACTTTTCCTTCTACGGAGCATCCCTAAAGCTGCTCTCAGACATTGGAACTCAATTCTCCCGTCAGCTCTTCAGAACTTTTCGTAACAGGGCCGGCTATGATGTCTATCTCGACTTACTCAACGCAAGGGACATCGTCTGCGACCCTCTCCAGGGGTCTGCAGCCGAACAGCTCATGTCACGGCAAACCCGCTCCACCCTGCCGATGGCCAAACATCTACTAGACCACAATTTCGTGCACCGTCAGTGATCCAATCCCAGCTACAACGCCGCCGCGACATACAAAGAAAATATTAGGATAAAACCAGTTCTCCGGTCCAACCGCTAAACAAGGGACAGGCTGTCCGCTTACGGTCACTCCGATGTTATGACCGCCTCGGAGTCATTCTGGGGTCAACCATAGAGCCACGCTCGTACCTGGATATATTGACAACGGCATCTATAGGCGAATCTGCCAACTCCTCCTACCGGCTAACGAACCGGCACCTCCACGTCCTTACCCAGAGCAGCCTGCCGGTCCACCCCCACGCTCCGCGAATGCCACTACAGCGATTCCTCTCCCGCTCCCAGTGCCATCCCTGACTTCCCCGGTGCCCCCCATCTCCACCGGTGTCTTCTCCTCCGCGTTCACCCGACAGGGGATGTTCTCCCTCAGATAACGATGAGGTGCACGAGGGTTACTACCCTACACGTGCAGGTCGTGTCTGCGAGCCAAACCCGCTGATTGGAAAATTCACCGGCTATACATGAACTGTGCATGACCCGTCTCGTTTTAAGTGCTCACATATGCACAAGCATGTACACATAAAATAATAAAGGCCCGCACCTTATACTGGCGTTTCACAATATGCTCCACTAACCACTCTATATATGCTTTGCTTCTTTAAGAGAAAGGATGTAGATTATTAATACATGCCATTTATTAGCTCCACTACACATATGTGTATCCCACCTTTCACATGGTATTACGGTACTACACAGCTTTACAGTAGCAAGGTCAGCGGCTCTCGCAGAAGCCACATAGAGCTGGATGAGAATGGCTGGTAGTTTAAATGTTCCTGTTTTCAAATGGAATAAAGATAGATCTTCACAATGTGTGTTGTTGATCATTCATGAACAGGGTGGTAGAGGAGAGGGGGACAGGCGGGATGGGGGGGAAGACGAGATGGAGGGCAAATGGGGGGAAAGGGGGGGGAGGGGTTATGGGGGATACGGGAGGGGGGAAGACGGGAGGAGGTAGTCGATGGGGGAGGGAATCTGGAGTGGGGGAATCTTGAGTTTGCGTTTGTAGAATGGTGGCAGTGACTCCAAACTGCTGCGATTGCCACTGAGGCTGTTCGACGTCATGTTCGTTCCCCGTCAGATTTGAAGATGGAAAACAATCTGACGCCGAACGCACATGAAGCCAAAATGAACAATACATATGAAACACATGAAAAACATTTATATTTGCTGCAAAAAATGATGAACCTTCTACGTCTCCCGGGACGGGATTGGTTCGACACTTTGTCAGTCATGGTCAAAGGTCAGATCCTCGGTGCGTCCATCACATCACCACCTCTGTGGCAATCGTAGAAACATAGAAATATAGAAAACAGATGCAGGAGTAGGCCATTCGGCCCTTCGAGCCTGCACGGGCATTCAATATGATCATGGCTGATCATCCAACACAGTACCCTGTGCCTTCTCTCCATACCGCCTGATCCCTTTAGCCAAAAGGGCCACGTCTAACTCCTTCTTAAATATAGCCAATGAACTGGCCTCAACTACTTTCTGTGGCAGAGAATTCCAGAGATTCACCACTCTCTGTGTGAAAAATGTTTTCCTCATCTCGGTCCTAAAAGATTTCCCGCTTATCCTTACACTGTGACCGCAGTTAATCAAAGCAGCTTGCTGGCACTGCCACCATTTTACAAACGCAAGGTCAAGCTCCCCCACCCTCCGCTCTTCCCCCGGCCAGTGACGTGGTGTTCGCGGGGGTCTGCACCAATCGCTGACAAGATCCAGGACAAATCATGTCCATGGAGACGTCATGTCCGCTCCGCGGCTTTTCGACGTCATGCCCGTTCTGCGTCTTGTCTTTGTGGCGTGGTGTCCGTTCGGGTTCGTGTTCTCACGTTCACCCTCCCATTCTCTCTCTCCTCTATCTCAACGTCCCCTCTCTCTCCCCCTCTTTCTACCCCCTCTTACTCCTTTATCTCTCTCACTCTCCGTCCCTCTCCCCCCTCGCTCTCTCTCCTCCCTCCATTTCCCCTTTCATCTCACCGTCGTCCTTCTCTCCATCTCTCTCCCTCCTCTTTCTATCCTCTATCTCTCTCCCTCTCATATCTCCCCCCTCGCTCTCTCCTTGTCCTCTCTCTTGCTCCCTCCCAATATTCCCCCCTCTCTCCTCCCCTTCACTATCACTCACACCATTTATCTATCCTCCCTCTCTCTCTCCCTCTCTCTTCCCTCGCTTTGTCCCTCACTCTCTCTCTCTCTAATCTCCCTCTTTCTCTCCCCCTATCCCCCTCCATCTCACTCGCCCTCCTCTATCTCTAACCCCCCCTCCCCTCACTCTCCACGCCCCTCTCCCTTTCTCTCTCCCTCCTCCATCTCTATCCCTCCCACCCCCTTTACCTATCCAAGCCCTCACTCTTCTGTGGCAGAGAATTCTCACTCATTCTCTCTCGCACTCTCCCCCTCTCTATCCATCTATCCCGCTCTGCCTTTCCCTTCTCCCTCTCTATAAATCCCCCCGCAATTGCTCTCTCTCTCCCTCTCCCCTCACTTGCTCTCTCTCTCCCTCTCCCCTCTCTCTCCCACTCTCTCCCCTCTCTCTCTTTCTCCCTCTCCCTCCCTCTCTCTCTCTCTCACTCCCCTCCCTCCTGTCTCCCCCTTTATATCTCCCTTCTCTCTCTCCTCTCTTTCTTCCCTCTCTCGCCCCACTCCCCCTATCCCTCTCTCTCCACCCCTCACTCTCAATCTCTCTCTTTGCCTCTCCCTCTCTACATCGCTCTCTTTTTCCCTTTCTCTCTCCCCATCTCACTCCCCCTCTGTCTCTCTCCCCCATCTCTTTCTACCTCTCTCTCCCACTATCCATATATACCTCTCTCTTCCCAACCTCTCTCACTCTCCCCCTCTCACTTCCCCTCTCTCTCCCACTCTCCTTTCTTCTCACCCCCTCTCTCTTCCCTCTCCCTCCCCTATCTCTCTCCCCTCTCTCAATCCCCCCCTCGCTCCAACTCTCCCCTTCTCTCCATCTCACACTCACGCCCTTTCTCTCTGTCTTGCTCCCCTCTCTCTCTTTCGTCTCTCGTTGTCCCCCTCCCGCTCTCCGCCCATTTCCTCGCTCCCCGCCTCTCTCTCTCTCCCCTCTCTCCCTCCCCCTTTTTCTCTCTCTTTGTCCTCTCTCTTTGACCTCTCTCCCCCACTCCGTCTCTAACCCTCCTTCTCTCCACCCCTCTCTCTCTCTCTCCACCGTCCACTCTGTCCCTCTCTCCCCCATCTTTCTCGCACCCACTCTCTCTCGCCCCCTCTCTCTCCTTTTTCCCCTCACCCATTCCTCTCATCCCCTCTCTCCCCCTCTCCCTCTCCCCTTCTCTCACCCACTCTCCCCCCCTCGCTCTCTCCTCTCTCTCCCCGCCCTATCTCTGCCCGTCTCCCTCTTTCCCTGTCTCTCTCCCTCCTTATCCGCCTCTCCCATCTCTCTTAGTTCTCACTCTAAATATCTCTCCCCTCACTCTCTCCCCTCACTCTCTCCCCTCCATCTCTCAACATCTATCTCCGCCACACTCACGCTCACTCACCCCCTTTCTCTCTCTCCCCGCGCTCTCTCTCCCTCGTCACCCCTCCCACTCTCTCTTAACCTCCAGCTCCATCTCTCACTCTCTCCTTCGCTCTCTCCCTCCATCACGCGCTCGCTCCCCTCACTCCCTCTCCCTCTTCCACTCTCTTTCGCCCCCCTACTCCCGCTTCCCTCCTCTCTCCTTTCTCGCTCTCTCTTTCCCATCTCTATCTCCACCTCCTTCTCCCCACCTCTTTCTCTCCCACTCTCTCTCTACCCCCTCTCTGTTGCCCTCTCCCTCTGTCCCCTCTCACTTCGTCTCTCTCTCTCCCTCCTCTCTGTCTCCTCCCCCTCTACCTCTCTCTCTCTTTATATATCTCTCCCCTCTACGTCCCTCTCCCCCTCTCTCTCCGCCCCTTCACTCTCTCTCTCCCCCTCTCTCCCAATCACGTTATCTCTCTTCACTCTCTCTCCCCCTCATTCCCACTCTGTCTCCCTCTCTCCACACTCTCTCGCTCTCTCTCCGCCCCCCTTACTCTCAATCTCCCCTTTTCCATCTGTCTCTCCCTCCCACTCTCCCTCTTTGCCCTCTCTTTACCCTCTCTCCGTCTCTATCCCTCTCCCTCCACCCCTCTCTCTTTCCCCCCGCCCACTCTCTTCCCCTCACTGACTCCATCTCTCCCCCTCTCTCTCACGCTCTGCCGCGCCCCCTCTCACTCTCTTCGCCCTTCCACCTCTCCCCACTCTATCTCTCCCTCTCCCCCTCTCTTCCCATCTTCCCCCTCTCTCCCTTTCCTTCTCTCTCCCCTCCCTCACTCTCTCCCTCTTCTCTTTCCCCACTCTCTCTATCCCTCTCTATATATTGTCTCCCTCTCTCTCCGCCCGCTCTCTCACTCTCACTCTCTCCCTCTCCCGTTGTGACCTAACTAAGGCCCTGTACAACTGCAGAAGGATCTCTTTGCTCCTATTCTCAACTCCTCTCTTTATGAAGGAAAATATCTCATTAGATTTCTTCATTGCCCGTTGTACCTGCATGCTTACTTTCAGAGAAAGAAGAACAAGTACCCCCCAGATCCCGTTCTATAGATGGCTTTTCGGGTAGGATCCCTTCTTCGGGCAGGTAATAGCGGTGGGGCCGTTTTTTGGAGTGGGGGCTGTTGGCGAGAAAAGGCCAGAACAAATCAGGACCAGCTACAGGTTACCTCAGGAATGGCGATGCCCATAATGTCCACCTCATATCTTCTTTTAGCTTTTCTAATTTCTTTCTTAAGATTCTTTTTACATTCTTTATACTCCTCAAGCACCTCATTTACTCCATGCTGCCTATAATTATTGTAGATCTCCCTCTTTTTCCGAACCAAGTGTCCAATTTCCATTGAAAACCATGGCTCTTTCCGATTTTTACTATTTCCTTTCAACCGAACAGGGACATAAAGATTCTGTACTCTTAAAATGTCACCTTTAAATGTACTCCATTTCTCTTCCACATCTTTCCCATAAAACAAAATGTCTCCATTTACTCCTTTTAAATCCTTTCGCATCTCCTCAAAGTTAGCCTTTCTCCAATCAACAATCTCAACCCTAGGTCCAGTTCTGACCTTCTCCATAATTATATTGAAACTAATGATATTGTGATCACTGGTCCCGAACTGTTCCCCAACGCATACGTCTGCCACCTGACCCGTCTCATTTCCTAACAGGAGGTCCAGGACCGCCCCTTCTCTAGTAGGTACTTCTATGTATTGCTGCAAAAACTATCCTGCACACATTTTACAAAATCCAACCCATCCAGCCCATTTACAGAATGTGTTTCCCTGTCTATGTGTGGAAAATTGAAATCTCCCACAATCACTACCTTGTGCTTACTACTAATATCTGCAATATCCTTACATATTTGCTCTTCCAATTCTCGCTCCCCATTTGGCGGTCTATAATACACCCCTATAAGTGTTGCAACCCCTTTCCCATTTCTCAGTTCCACCCAAATAGCCTCCCTAGACGAGCCCTCTAATCTATCCTGCCAAAGCACTGCTGTAATATCTTCCCTGATATTCAATGCAACACCTCCACCTCTTGCCCCTCAAATTCTATCACACCTGAAGCAACGAAATCCTGGAATATTTAGTTTCCAATCACAGCCCTCCTGCAACCATGTTTCACTGATCGCCACAACATCATACTTCCAGGTGTCAATCCAGGCTCTAAGTTCATCCACCTTTCTTACAATGCTCCTAGCATTAAAATATACACATTTAAGAAACACACCCTCTCTTATTCTCTGTTTATTGTCTTTTTCTTCTCTCTCCCCTACATTTTGGGTCAGAGTGCAACCATTCTCTGCCTCCTGCCTCACACACTGACTGCTAGCTTTCCCAATTTGAGTCCCTCCCCCAAACATACTAGTTTAAAGTCTCCGCAGTAGCCTTTGCAAATATCCCCGCCAGGATATTGGTCCCCCTCGAGTTCAAGTGCAACCCGGTCCTTTCTTTACAGGTCGCACCTTCCCCAAAAGAGGTCCCAATGATCCAGAAACTTGAATCCATACCCACTGCACCAGTCCCTCATCCACTCATTTATCCTCCACCTCGCTCCATTCCTAATCTCACTCTCGCGTGGCACAGGCAGTAATCCTGATATTGTTACCTTTGCAGTCCTTCTCCTTAACTCTCTACCTAACTCCCTAAAATCTTCTTTCAGGACCTCTTCTCTTTTTTTACCTATGTCGTTGGTACCTATATGTACCACAACTTCAGGCTCCTCTCCCTCCCATTTCAGGATTTCTTGGACCCGTTCAGACGCATCCCTGACCCTGGCGCAAGGGAGGCAAACTACCATCCGGGTCTCTTCTCTGCGTCCACCGAATCGCCTATCCGACCCTATGACTATAGAGTCCCCTATTACAATTGCCCTCCTCTTCTTTTCCTTACCCTTCTGAGCAACAGGACCGGTCTTTATGCCAGAGGCCCGGCCGCTGTCGCTGCCCCCACGTATGCTGTCTCCCCCACCCTTACTCAAACATGAATACTTATTTTCAAGGTGTACAGCCACCGGGGTACTCACCAGTCCCTGCCTCTGCCCGTTGCCCTTCCTAACTGTGACCCAGTTTTCTGTCTCCCGTGATCTTGGAGTGACCACCTCCCCGTAACTCCTATCTATGACCTCCTCGCTCTCCCTGAGCAGACAGAGGTCATCGATCTGCTGTTCCAGGTTCCTAACACGGTCCCTTAGGAGCCCCATCTCGACGCACCTGGCGCAGATGTGGACGTCTGGAGGGCACTCGGACACTGTAACGGCTCCCGGGCCTCTGTTGAGACAAGCCCCGCGATGGGTCTTTTTAACTCACCACACGAAGGTCGCTCCTCCCTCTGTAACGGCTCCTGGGCCTGTGTTGAACAAGCCCCGCGATGGGTTTTTAACTCACCACACGGAGGTCGCTCCTCCCTCTGTAACGGCTCCTGGGCCTCTGTTGAGACAAGCCCCGCGATGGGTTTTTTAACTCACGACACGAAGGTCGCTCCTCCTTCTGTAACGGCTCCCGGGTCTCTGTTGAGACAAGCCCCGCCATGGTTTTTTTTTTAAACTCACCACGCGGAGGTCGCTCCTCCCTCTGTAATGGCTCCCGGTCCTCTGTTCGGGAAATGTGGAGATGGAGAGATAAATTGAAAGAGAGGAGAGTGGAGAACAGTTTATAAGGAGCGAGAGAGGACAGAGAGATGTGGTATGAGGGAGATAGAATGAGGGTGAGTGGAGGAGAGAGAGTGTGTAGAGAGGAAGAGGGGGATTGAGAGAGATGGTGTAAGGTGAGATATATTAGTGAGACAGAGAGAAAGTGTGCGGTAGAATTAGAGGATACGACAGAGATTCGGAGATGTAGTGAGAAAACAGAGAGAGGTGAATTGAAGGGGTAAGGTGGAGAGAGACAGGAGAGAGATTGATAGAGAAGGAGAGGGGGAGATAAAGAATAAAGGGGAAAGAGAGAGAGAGAAGATCGAGAATGACAAAGGGAGAGAAGCGGGGAGATATAAATGCAGAGAGATGGGAACGGGAGAGATGGGGGAGTTTGAAGCAGGGGGAGAAAGGATGGCGTTCGGAAAATCCCACTTACAATGAAACCAGGTCCCCACAGCGAGAAGGAGAACATCTTTCTATGGACTATCTCCACTCAATGACAGAAGTGAGGAGATCGAGCGCCGGACCTGGGAGTGGAGCGGAATTTCAATCAATCCAATTCAATTCAATTTATTGTCATTTGGACCCCTTGAGGTCCAAACGAAATGTCGTTTCTGCAGCCATACATTACAAACAAATTGACCCAACACACAACATAATTTACATAAACATCCATCACATTGCTGTGATGGAAGGCCAAAAAAACTTATCTCTCCACTGCACTCTCCCCCCCGATGTCAGAGTCAAAGTCAAAGCCCCCGGCGGGCGATGGCGATTGTCCCGCGGCCATTAAAGCCACGCCGGGTGATGCAAGGTCGCACACCGGGTTCTTGATGTTAGAGCCCCCGGCGTGCGCTCGCAGAGTCCCGCGGCCATTCCAAGCCGCGCGGGGCGATGATGTAAGGCCCCGCTCCAGGAGCTCTTCAACCCCGCAACTCGGGCGGGAGAAGTCGCCGTTGCGGGAGCCCTGAAAAGCGGTCTCCCTCCAGGGACCCGCGGGCTCCCGGTGCCGCCGTCCGCCAAACCCGCAGTTGCAGCCTCCGAATCTCCGGAGGTCGGGCCGCAGCAGCGTCCACCACAGCTCCACCCGCTCTGGACTCGGCCAGCTCCGCGACGGTGAGGTGAGTAGTCGGCACCAGAGCCCCCGGTCTTCCTGTTGGAGGCCGCTCCTCATTGCAGCCCCAACGACAACGGAGACCCGACAAAGAAAAGGTCGGATCTCCCGTGCAGGTAGAGATTTAAAAGTTACCCCCTTCCCCCCTCACACCACCCCCACACCCCCACACACATACCCCAACAAAAAATAACAAACATTACATAAAAACATAGACATAAAATAATAAAAACGCAGACGGGCTGCAGAGGCCGCTGCTGACGAGAGTCGCGCCGCCCACCGAACCGCACTGTGCATGGGGTGGGACAGGGATGACGTGGCATAGAACCGCCCCTTCTCCTAGGGTAACCAATCGGAATCATGTGGAAATGTATAAAACCATGAGAGGAATACACCGGGTCGTCTAACAGAGTATATTGCCCAGAGTAGTGAATCAAGGACCAGAGGACAGGTTCAGAGTGAAGAAGAAAAGATTTATAGGAATCTAAGGGGTAACATTTTCGCACATAGGGTGGTGCGTCTGTGGAACAAGATGCCAGAGGAAATAGTTGAGGCAGGCACAATCCCCATATTTAAGAAACAGTTAGAAAATTAAATGGATAGGACAAGATGCGATGGAAAAGGACCAAACACGGGGAAGTGAGGCTAGTGTAGCTGGGACACGTTGGCCGGTGTGGGCAATTTGGGCCGAAGTTGGCCATACTGTATCACTCTATGACTTCATGCCTCACATAGATATGGACTCGGGACGACTCACGGTAGAGTTTGTCATTAAATAACTTTCTCGCAATCCCCCCATTTATTTATTTATTTCTTCCTTCCCCTCTTTCTATCTCTTTCTCTCGCACTCTCTCTTTCTCCCTCTCTCTCTAACTCTATCTCTCTCTTTCGTCCTCATTTACCACCTCCCATTCCCTTGCTCTTTGAGAATAAAGAGGAACGAGATTAGACTTTATTATCTTCCATCACAATGAGGAACGTGGGTGATCCGGAGTGGTGGATGTTTACATTAACTTTTATATAGTTGTGTGTCTCGTTTATTTTTTTTTATCATGGCTGTGTAGTAATATGAATTTCATTGTACCTTAAATGATAAATGTGACAAGAAACTGACCTTGACACCCTTGAAAGTTTGACTGGCCATTGGTTACGCTGGCGGGAAAATTATGGATTCATTTAGTTTAGAGATCCAACTTCGGCCCACCGACTCTGCGGCACCCAGCGATCCCCGCACCACACACACTAGGAACGATTTAGTATTTTATCAAACCAATTAGCCTACAAACTGTATTATTTGGTTTACTTTAGTTTAGTTGTGTTTAGTTTAGTTTCATGTAGATTAGATTAGTTTAGTTAGGTGTATATTGTCACGTGCAGTCACATTTTTTTTTGGTTTTGTGCTATCCAGTCCGCAAAAGATTACAATCTATCCATCCAGAGTGGACCCATAAAGGATAAAGTTATAATGTTCTGTACAAGATAAAGTCCAGGAAAGTCCGATTAAAGATAGTTCGAAGGTCTTCAATCAGTAAAAGGGTCAGGACCGCTCTCTAGTTGGTGATTAGACGGTTCATTTACCCGATAACATCTGTGAATAAAATGTGCGGAAAAAAACATTGTCCCACAGGTTTCTGTTCAATTTTTCGCCTCTCATCAAAACCTGGTTTTCGATTCTTTATTTCCCTACACTGGGTGAAAGTGTGAATTCACCCAATTTATTCCCTTCGTGGTTTTACGTTCCCCGATAAGACCACACAACATGCTCCTCCGCTCCTATCCTAGCCTGGTCAATCACTCCCTATAGCTGATGCCCTCGAGTACTGGCAACAACTTATTAAATCTTCTCAGCATTTCTCCAGCTGAACAACAACTTTCCAATAATAGGGTCTCCAAAAGTGAGCATAATACGCCAAATGTAGTCTCACCAATTGCTCGTGCAACAGTAACATAAACTCCAAGCCTTTACACCCAATACCCTGTCTGATGAAGGCAAATGTGTCGAAAGCCATCTTCGTGATCCTGCCTACCTTTGACACCGATTTCAAATAAAGCTTTGGAGGTAAGGGGACATTTTAAGGGAACCACTAACCGCGTATGGTATACTTATATTAATCGGTCGTTTAATTGAGTATAAGAGTCAGGGTGTAGCTTTATAGGATTTTGAGCCCGTTGCATTTGGAATATTAAGTACAGTACTGGTCGATCCCATTACAGGGAAGGTGGGAAGGCTTCGGAGAGGGTGCAGAAGAGGCATATCAGAATGATGCCTGGATTGGAGGGTTCCCTCGTGATCTTATACGTCTCATTAAGAACACACCTCATACTCCTGCACAACAAATTGTGTGTGTGTGTGTGTGTGTGTGTGTGTGTGTGTGTGTGTGTGTGTGTGTGTGTGTGTGTGTGTGTGTGTGTGTGTGTGTGTGTGTGGGGGGGGGGGGGGGTGTGGGGGGGTGTGTGGGTGCGCGCGTGCGTGTGTGCGTGTGTGTGTGTGTGTGTGTGTGTGTGTGTGTGTGTGTGTGTGTGTGTGTGTGTGTGTGTGTGTGTGTGTGTGTGGGTGGTTATGTGTACAGTGTATAATTTATTCAGATTATTTGTTTGCATACGTTGTGCTGCTGCAAGTATAAATTCCATTGTCTCGTTTTGGGACATACGACAATAAAACATTCTTTATTCACTCCGGCACCTGCAGTTCCATTTATCTGGAGATGATTCTCATCGTCGCCGCCGGAGGTCGCAAGAAGGGACACCTGTTCGCCCATCGCCAGTCACCTCCCCCCATTTTTAAAAGGCGAGGAGGGGTTTTGTCGATCTCGGCCGCCTCGCCGCGTCGCTGTGTAGACTCCATGCGCAGAAATACTTGGCTGAGTGATTCGCCGCCAGGCCGGTGCACTTCAGATCGAACCGGTTGCCTTTTCTGACCGCGGAGAGACCGTTCGCCGTCTCCTTCGGTTCCACGTGCAACTCAGTTCTGGAATAGAACAAGTTGCGGTGCCCCTCCCCGGCGGACTGCCCGTACCAGTACATAGAGTCACTGTTGCCCCCTCCCTCCGCTGTGAGCGACGGTCATTCGAGGGAGGGGCAATAAATGGAGAGCGATGAGGCGTAGGATGTCGCGAGGAGTTTGAGAGAATGATGGGGAGAGGGGGTTATGGAGAGGGAGAGGGGGATACATTAAGTGATGTGATGATGGAGGGATTGAATCAGAGGGAGGAGAAGAAGAGGGGGTAGAGACGGGGAGAGTTTGGAGACATCGGGAAGTTTGGAGATGGAGAGATATATTGAAGGAGAGGAAAGTGGAGGACATATTATAGAGAGCGAGAGAGGACAGAGAGATGATGTGTGAGGGAGATAGATTGAGGGAGAGTGGAGAAGAGGGAGTGTAGAGAGAGGAAGCGGGGGATTGAGAGATGGGGTAGGTGATGTATATTGGTGAGACAGAGAGAAAGTGTGGAGTAGAATTACAGGATACGACAGAGATTCGGAGAAGTAGTGAGAAAATCGAGAGAGGTGAAGTGAAGGTGGAGAGATACAGGAGAGAGATTGATAGAGAAAGACAGGGAGAGATGAAGAATAAAGGGGAAAGTGAGTTGCAGCGAAATGTTTGTGGGAGATAACGATGGGAAGGAACAGAGAGAGGTGTGGAGAATGCGAGAGAGAAGAGAGAGAACGCGACGAGGGTTAAATGGAGAGCGAAATAGTGAGCGATATAGAGAGATTGAGAAGAGAGACAGAGAGAGCGACAAAATGGGCGATAGTGAGATGATGCATAGAGAAGACGGGAGAGAGATTGATAGAAGAGGAAAGGGAGAGATAAACATTAAATGTAATGTTGGGATGTAATGTTAAATGTTAAAACTGTACAAAGCATTGGTGAGGCCAATTCTGGAGTATGGTGTACAATTTTGTTCGCCTAATTATAGGAAGGGTGTCAACAAAATAGAGCGAGTACAGAGGAGATTTACTAGAATGTTGCCTGGGTTTCAGCAACTAAGTTACAGAGAAAGGTTGAAGAAGTTAGGGCTTTTTTCTTTGGAGCGCAGAAGGTTAAGGGGGGACTTGATAGAGGTTTTTAAAATGCTGAGAGGGATAGACAGAGTTGACGTGGAAAAGCTTTTCCCACTGAGAGTAGGGAAGATTCAAACAAGGGGACATGCCTTGAGAATTAAGGGACTGAAGTTTTGGGGTAACATGAGGGGGAACTTCTTTACTCAGAGTGTTGTAGCTGTGTGGAATGAGCTTCCAGTGAAGATGGTGGAGGCAGGTTAGTTTTTATCATTTAAAAATAAATTGGATAGTTATATGGATGGGAAAGGAATGGAGAGTTATGGTCTGAGCGCAGGTATATGGGACTAGGGGTGATTATGTGTTCGGCACGGACTAGAAGGGTCGAGATGGCCTGTTTCCGTGCTGTAATTGTTATATGGTTATATGGTTATATGGTAATAAAGGGGAAAACGAGAGAGAGAGAGAAGATAGAGAATGACAGGGAGAAAAGCGGGGAGATTAAAATGCAGAGAGAAGGGAGAGGGAAAGGGAGAGAAGGGGAGATGGAAGCACGGGGAGAAAGAAGGGCGTTCGGTGAATCCCACGAACAATTAAACCAGGTCCCCACAGCGAGAAGGAGAAACATCTTTCTGTGGGCTCTCTCCACTCAAAGACAGAAGTGAGGGGATCGTGCGCCGGACGTGGAAGTGGAGCGGAATTGCATTGTGCATAGGGTGGGACAGGGGTAACGTGTCATAGAAATGCCCCTTTTCCTAGGGTAACCAATCCGAATCATGTGGAAATGTATAAAACCATGAGATTAATACATCGGCACAGAGTATCTTGCCCAGAGTAGTGAATCGAGGAACAGATGACAGATTCGAAGTGAAATGGAAAAGATTTAATACGAATCTGAGGGGTAACTTTGTCGCACCTAGGGTGGTGCGTCGGTGGAACAAGCTGCCAGAGGAGGTAGTTGAGGCAGGGACAATCCCCACATTTAGGAAACTGTGAGACAGTTACATGGATA
>NW_022630727.1:0-66239 GCF_010909765.2 Amblyraja radiata | reverse complement strand
CCTTCCCCCTACCCCTCGGTCCCTCTTCCACCACTCTCCCTACCCCTCCACACCACACTGCCACTTCTCTCCCCCCCTCCCCCTCCCACTCTCGCTCCACACTCTTCCCCCTCCTGCCCCTAACCCATCTCCCGCCTCCCCTCCCCCCACACCTCTCTCCCCCTCCCCACCCCTCTCTCCTCTCCTTCTCCCTCTCCTCACCCATCCCCCTCTCCTCCCCTCCTCCTCCCACCCCCATCCCTCTCTACCCCATCCCCTTCTCCCACCCCCACTATATCCACTCCACACTCTTCCCCTCACTCCCCTATCCCATCTCCCTCCACCCCTCCCCCTCCCCCTCCCCTCTCACCTCCCCTCCCCTCTCTCTTCCCCCCTCCCTATCTCCCTCTCCTCACCCCTCTCCCCCTTCCACCCCATCCCTCTCTTCCCCACCCCCTCTCAATCCCACCCCTTCCCTATTTCCCCTGACCCCTTCCCCCTACCCCCATCCCTCTTCCACCACTCCCCCTCCCCCTACTCTTCTATTTCTCTCCCCCTTACCCCACCCCTCTCCCTCCCCCACCCCTCTCACCCTCCCTTCCCACACCCTTCCCTCTTACCCCCCACCCCTTCTCCCTACCTCTCTGACCCTCCTGCCCACTCCTCATTCCACTCTCCACCTCCCTCCCAATTCTTCCACTTATCTCCCCCCAACCCCCATCCCCACACCTCCCCATCTCCCTCCCCCACCCCTCTCTCTCCCCCTCCCCCACCCCTCTCTCTCCCCCTCCCTCCCCACTCTTCCCCCTCTCTCCATTCTCCCCCTCCCTCCACACTCTTCCCCCTCTCTCCATCCTAACGCTCTCCCCCTCCATGCACACTCTTCCCCCTCTCCCTCCTCCCTCCACTCCATCCTCCCATCCCTCTCTCCTCTCTCCTCATCCCCCACCATCTGATGTGTGCTTTATGTAGAATCTGTGCTGAATTAAAACCAAGGTTCTTCCGTCCTGAAGAAGGAAGATTGATCAAAGCTACTCAACCTATGGAACGTTTGAGTATTGACTTCAAAGGGCCTTTACCATCCTCCTCTCGAAATTTTTATATACTTACCTTAGTTGACGAATATTCGAGGTTTCCATTTGCCTTTCCTTGTCCAAATATTTCAGCTGCTATGGTTATCAAATGTTTAGATCAACTGTTTTCATTCTGTAGATTTCCAAGTTACATAGGGGCACCTCATTCATGTCAAAAGATTTAAAGGACTACCTTTCTAAGAGAGGAATTGCAACAAGTAAAACAACACCATATCATCCTATTGGAAATGGTCAGGTTGAGAGGTATAACGGAATCATTTGGAAAGCAGTGAAACTGGCTTTAAAGTCAAATGATATACCAGATCAGCAGTGGGAATGTGTTCTACCAGATGCATTACACTCCATCAGATCTCTACTGTCAACTGCTACCAATACTACTCCACACGAGCGGTTCTTTAACTTCAAACGGCGTTCTTCTAGTGGTATTTCTCTGCCATCATGGTTGACGAGCCCTGGGCTTGTGTTGCTTCGTCGTTATGTCCGATTAAATAAGAATGAACCTTTTGTTGATGAAGTTGAACTGACTGATGTCAACCCTTCTTATGCAACTATCAAGTATCGGGATGGACGTCAGTCAACTGTCTCACTTCGTGACCTTGCACCATGTCCATCTTCTCCATCAGCTCTGTCACTTCCTGATAACACTAATCGAGAACTTCCTCCGTCAGCTCCGTCGCTTCTTGAAAGCACTAATCGGGAACTTCCTCCAACACTTCCAGCATCCTCTATGGAAACTTCTACAAGAAATTCTAAAATTGAAAATCTAAATAACAATATGAGTGAAGTTGATGACCAAGCAATATATCTACCCCCAGCTATTGAAACACCGGTATCTCCTGAGGCTCCAGTGCTGCGACGGTCATCAAGACGCATTAAACGTCCTGACTATCTCAACTTATAAATAGGAGGGGAGAATGAAGTGGGCGCATGTGCGCATGTGCGGTGCTCTTCTAGAGTGTGCGCATGTGCAGGACATTTCTAGAGTGCGCATGCGCAGGACATTTCCGGAGTGTGCGCATGTGCGAAGTATTTCGGGCGGTAAAAGCCTGCGGAATCAGCCATGTTTGCCAGACGTTTCTGAGTTTATGTATTAAAGAAATAAGTTGCTTAAAGCTTAAATAAAGTTAAGTTAATTACGAGTAGTGAAAGTTTCATTTATCTCACAACACAGATATAGAGGGGGAGAGAGAGTCAGAGAGAGGGGAGAGAGAGGGGAAGAGCGACAGTGAGGGGACTGAGAGATAATGTAAGCGAGGGATAGGGAGAGGGGGACTGAGAGAGGGGGGGCACAAGAGAGAGGACAGAGAGAGGGAGGCAGATAGAGGGGGAAGAGAGAGAGAGGGCTGAGAGAGTGTAAGAGAGTGGAGGAAGAGTGAGAGGGGGACTGAGAGATGGTAAGAGAGAGAGTGAGGGGGAACAAGAGAGAGCGAGGGTAAGAGAGAGAGAGAGGACTGATAGAGGGGGAGAGGGAGAGAGGACTAATAGAGGGGGAGATGGAGAGGGAGAGGAGGGAAGTAGGAAAAGAGGAGGGGAGAGATAAAGAGAGATGGAAGGAGTGGAGAAAGGGATGAGAGAAATGAACGGAGAGGAGGAGAGAGAGCAGCGTTCTTGTAGAGTTTAGATTTAGAGCATGTGGCAGAGGAAGAGGAGAGGGGGAAGAGAAAGGGGAGAGAGAGAGGGAGGATGAGGGGAGGGGTGAGAGAGAGACATTTAACACAATCATGCTTTATTTGGCTTTTATTAATGTATTTCGTCATCTAATTGCTGATTTTTTGCACAAAAAGCTTCACTCTTAAACATTTAGTTCCAAGCAGAAATAAACAAATATATATCTGACACAAAGCATCCACAAAACTATCTTGCAATAATGCTCTTTGGTTCAGAAATTTGGTACGTTGGCGTCCAGCCTGCGTTTTAGGCTCAAGGTCTGTGTTCCGGGCTTTGCCTGATGTTCTGGGCTTCCGGGCCTGTTTCGTATGCCTCAGGGCTGTTTTGTAGGCTCTGGGCCTGTATTTTAGGTCCCAGTCCTGTGTTGGGGGCTTTGGTTTTAATTCTGGAACTTCCGAGCCTGTGTTTCGTAGGCCACAGGGTTGTGTCATAGGCTCCAGGCCTGTGTTATAGGCTCTGGGCATGTGTAGTAGGCTCTAGGCCTATGTTCTCGGCTTTGGACTACGTTCTGGGCCACAGAACTGTACTATAGGCTCTCAGGGTTGTATTATAGGCTCTAGGCCTGTGTTATAGTCTCCGGGTCTAAGTTCTGGGCTTTGGCCTTAGATCTGGGGCCTCAAGCCTGTGTTTTGTAGGCCACAGGGCTGTATTGCAGGCTCCAGGCCTATGTTTACAGCTTTGACCTAAGTTCTGGGCTTTGGCCTAATTTCTGGGCCTCAGAGCCTGTGTTGTAGGCATCAGGGCTGTGTTGTAGGCTCCCGGCCTTATTGTCGGCTTTGGCCTATGTTCTGGGCCTCCAAGCCAGTGTTTTGTAAGCCTCAGGGCTGTGTTGTAGGCCCCGAGCCTGTATAATAGGTTAAGGCCTAAGTTCTGGACCTCCGAGCCTGCGTTATGGGCCCCAGGCCAGTGTTAGACTCCAGGCCTGTATTTTAGGCCCCAGGACCTATGTTGTGTGCTTTGGCCATCGTTCTGGGTCTCAGAGACTGTGCTATAGACAATAGGTGCAGGAGTAGGCCATTCAGCCCTTCGAGCCAGCATCGCCATTCAATGTGATCATAGCTGATCTTCCCCAATCAGTACTCCATTCCTGTCTTCTCCCCATATCCCCCGACTCCGTATATCTTTAAGAGCTCTATCTAGCTCTCTCTTGAAAGTATCCAGAGAACCGGTCTGCAGACAATTCCACAGACTCACAACTGTGAGAAAAAGTGTTTCTTCGTCTTTGTTCTAAATGGCTTACCCCTTATTCTTAAACTGTGGCCCCTGGTTCTGGACTCCCCCAACATCGGGAACATGTTTCCTGCCTCTAGCGTGTCCAACCCTTAACAATTTTATGTTTCAATAAGATTTCCTCTCCTCCTAGACGCCAGAGTGTACAAGCCCAGCTGCTCCATTCTCTCAGCATACGACAGCCCCGCCATCCCGGAAATTAAGCTTGTAAACCTACGCTGCACTACCTCAATAACAAGAATGTCCTTCCTCAAATTACGGGACCAAAACTGTACACAATACTCCAGGTGTGGTCTCACTAGGGCTCTGTACAACTCTTTGCTCCTCTATTCGATTCCTCTTGTTATAAAGGCCAACATGCCATTCGCTTTCTTCACTGCCTGCTGTACCTGCATGCTTACTTTCATAGACTGATGAACAAGGACCCCAGATCCCGTTGTACTTCCCCTTTTCCCAACGTGACGCCATTTGGATAGTAATCTGCCTTCCTGTTTTGATACCAAAGTGGATAACCTCACATTTATCCACATTAAACTTCTTCTGCCATGCATGAAGGTATGTAGACTTCATGGCAGTGTTATAGACTCCGGGCTTTGGCCTACATTATGGGCCTCGGAGCCTGTCAAGTAAAGGCCTACTGGTGTCAGGCTCCTGTTGCTAGAGAAGGCTTAGTCTGTTGTCAAGGAAAGCCGAGCGCCAACCGGCTTCTGTTGCGGCGGAAGATCTACGGGTATCAGGCTCCTGTTGCTACGAAAGGCCTACAATGTTCCTGTAGACCTGTCCCCCCACCCACCCCCCCATCCCCCCCCCCCCCCCCCCTCCCCCCCCCCATCCCCCCATCCCTCTCCCCCTCTCCCCACTCACCCTGATCCGAAACGCCACAACAATTCCAGGATCACGATCAGAAGACCGCAACATTAGGCGCGGGGGGAGGGTGAGGAGGCTCCGCACCGACATGGGGACGCCCAGCACAGGGGAATCCGTCACGCCGATGGTCCTCCGGGCGGGGGGGGGGGTGAATGAGCCGAGCGCCGATGGTCCTCCTGAATTTTTGCGCTGAAAAAAATTGTGAGAGTCGGGGTAAGTGTGAGAGACATGTACCCAACTTTTGAATTCCAAAAATGAAGCGAAATGAAGGTATAGAGAAGCGAGAATTGAAGGGACAACAGCAGCTAAAGTGCTTGGTAAACATTGGCCGTGCAGATATCCGAATTGAAAATATTAGAAATTATCGCGTTTGCTCACTGCATGTCATCAACAGGAAGGCATTATTTGTGGCTTTCTTGATTCCTTTGGTATCTAAAAATTCTCAGAAGTGATTAATCTGGCTGTAAATTTTTCTTCAGATACGTTTTCATTTTGTATGTGTAGATGGTTTCTGCATGCAACCTATAATGTAGCTACCTCAATACCACTAACCACGCCCAGACATCTCAGTATAACTGTGATATCTTCCCCTTGCTCCTCCCTTGGTTCCAGTACGCCTCAAGACTAGATGCAGTCAGTACTGGGACGTGTTTGACATGTGCCTTTATTAAAGACTCAGTAAAGTTACAGTGTGTCAGACTTAACTCCTTTACAGTATGTAAAAACCCCACTTGGGAACCATGGGGGATTTAAAAAAATTACAGCCAGATTTATCATTTCTGAAACTTTTTAGATGCCAAAGGAATTAAGAAAAAACACAAATAATGCCTTAGTTGATGAAATGCAGTGAGCAAACGGCCAATGTTCTCCAAGCACTCTGGCTGTTGTTGCCCCTTCAGCTCTCGCTTCTATCTACCGTAATTTCTCCTCACTTTTGGAATTCTGAAGTAGGCTAAATGTCTCACACGCTTATCCCGATTTCCATAATTATTTACAGCGCAAAATTGACTATTTCAGCCGGTTTTATCGGGCCCGCTACGCTGGAAACAATGGTAAGTGCCTACCTGCAGTTCATCGCGTGTACTCCATTTGGAGTAGCGTAGCAACAGTGGGGGTCATGGGTCGTGAACCGACTGCCGTCAAACCTCCCTATAAGGAGAGAGGGTCAGAAAGAGATACAGAGAGAGTGTGGAGGGAGGAAAGGGGGCTGTGAGGCTGGAGGTGGTAAGGAGGTGAAGTGAGTAGCGGGGGGGGGGGGGGGGGAACAAGGAGCAAAGGGAGGTTTGCTGCCAAGGGGGATGAATGGAGGGGCAGGGAATTGGGGGGGGGGTAGGGGAAGAGAGAGGTCAAGTGAGCCAAGGAAAGGGGTAGGGAGCCAGGTGGGGGTGGGTTCACATTGTTTGGGGGTGGGGAGGAGGGGGGGAGGGAGCAAAGGAGTGTAAGGAGCAGGAGGCGGCAGCAAAGGTAAGGGGCAGGGAGTCGCAGGGAGGAGGTCACATTGTTCGGGGGTGGGGAGGGTGTTGCAGTTTAGGAAGTCAAGCCAGGGCAGGATCTTCACTGTGAATGAGTGGAACCGAGGGATCTAGGAGTGCAGGTACGAGTTGGGCCGAAGGGCTGTATCACTCTATGAATCTATGACAAAGTGCTGGAGTAACTCAGCGGGCCAGACAGCATCTTTAGGGAGAATGAATGGGTGACATTTTGGGTCGAGACCCTTCTTTGGTTTAGTTTAGTTTAGAGATGCTGCGCGGAAACAGGACTTTCGGCCCGCGGAGTCCGTGCCAACCAACGATCACCCCGTACACTAGCATTATCCTACGCACATTAGGGACAATTTAACAATTTTGCAGAGGCCAATTAATCTACAACCCTGA
Organism: Amblyraja radiata; assembly: GCF_010909765.2. NCBI lineage: Eukaryota > Metazoa > Chordata > Chondrichthyes > Rajiformes > Rajidae > Amblyraja > Amblyraja radiata. Next base: position 59,527 of record NW_022630727.1, on the reverse strand, counting down.
ACGTCTTTGAAATGTTGGAGGAAACTGGAGCACCCGGTGTAAAAACCCACACAGGTCAAGGGGAGAACGTACAGACAGCAGCCATAGTCAGGATCGTACCCGGGTCGCTGGCGGCGAGGCAGCAACTGTACCGCTGCACCACTGTGCTGCACAGAATTATATAATGGTTTCCTCCGCCATAAACGCACGCAATATGTGCTAGTAATGTCCTCTTGTTGACCCTCTGTTTTCCCCTCCTGCAGGGTTTAGGAGCCGTTGCTGTGGACGGAGAGACGGGGACGCAAGCGGCTATTAAGGGTGGCCAGGCTGCCGGTGAGCCCCTCCCCCCCCTCCCCCCCCCCAATCTGCTCGGTGTGCGGGCTGAGCTTCGAGGGGCTGAGCTTCGATGGAGGACCACATGACGGGGCACAACAAGCAGAAGCATTATGAGTGCGATGTGTGTGGCAACGCCTGGCAGAGCCCGAGCGAGCTTGAGATCCACCGGCGGGTGCACACGGGAGAGCGCCCCTTCGACTGCTCGGAGTGCGGCAAGAGCTTCACCCGCTACGGACACCTGGTGCAGCACAACCGCGTGCACTCCGGCGAGAGGCCCTTCACCTGCTCCGACTGTGGCACGAGCTTCAAGACAGCAGATCACCTGAAGAGACACCGGTGGGTGCACACGAACGAGAAGCCCTATGGCTGCTCCACCTGCGGCAACAACTTTACCCAGTTATTGCACCGGCTGGTGCACAGCAGTGAGCGGCCCTTCACCTGCTCCGATGCGGCAAAGGCTTCAAGTCATCGCCGGACCTGAAGGTGCACAGGCGCCTGCACACCAGGGAGCGCCCCTACACCTGCGCCCAGTACGGCAAGGGCTTCACCCGCTCCACCAACTGCTGTCCCACCAGCGCACCCACACCGGCGAGCGGCCCTACACCTGCGCCCAGTGCAGCAAGGGCTTCATTTGCTCCAGCAACCTGCTGGTGCACCATCGCATCCACACAGGGGAGCGGCCCTACACCTGCACCCAGTGCTGCAAGGGCTTCCACCAGTCCGGCACCCTGCTGGAGCACCAGCGCACCCACACCGGCGAGCGCCCTACACCTGCACCCAGTGCGACAAGGGCTTCACTTGCTCCAGCAACCTGCTGTCTCACCAGCGCACCCACACCGTCGAGCGGCACTTCACCTGCACCCAGTGTGGCAAGGGTTTCACATGCTCCACCAAGCTGCTGTTCCACCAGCGGGTACACACCGGCGACCGTCCCGTCCCTAGCCCAGTGTGTGGAGAGAGCTTTGTCATGGCCTCCCTCGCCCTGTCTCACCAACGCGTACACACCAGTGGCCAACCCTACGACTGCCCGTGCTGCGGTGAGGAGTTTGACAGCTCGCGGGGGTGGCGGCAGCACCGGCGGGCCCACGCTGGCGATCAGCTGCTCCAAGTGTGACAAGAGAGCATGGGGGCTGCGGGAGCACCCGCGGTTACACACCGGAGAGAGACCCTTTGTGTGCGCTGAGTGTGGCAAGGGTTTCACTCGCCTTGACCACCTGCTGGAGCATCGACGAAACAACACTGGCCAGTGCCCCTTCACCTGCCCGCTCTGCAGGAAGGCCTTTGCCCGCTCCTCCAGCCTCCTGGCACACGGCTTTGTGGATAGATAGGCGCTGTTTAGGTACACACAAAATGCTGGAATGAATGGGTAACGTTTCAGGGTCGAGACCCATCTTCAGTGTCGACCCGAAACATCATCCAGAGATAGAAACATAGAAACATAGAAAATAGGTGCAGGAGTAGGCCATTCGGCCCTTCGAGCCTGCACCGCCATTCAATATGATCATGGCTGATCAACCATCTCAGTATCCTGTACCTACCTTCTCTCCATACCCCCGATCCCATTAGCCACAAGCGCCACATTTAACTCCCTCTTAAATATAGGGAGGTTTCATGGCAGTCGGGTCACATAGCCAATTAACTGACCTAAACTACTTTCTGTGGCAGAGAATTCCACAGATTCACCACTCTCTGTGTGAATTTATTTTTCTCATCTCGGTCCTAAAAGACTTCTGCCTTATCCTTAAAATGTGACCCCTTGTTCTGGACTTCCCCAACATCGGGAACAATCTTCCTGCATCTAGCCTGTCCAACCCCTAAGAATTTTGTAAGTTTCTATGAGATCCCCCCTCAATCTTCTAAATTCTAGCGAGTACAGGCCGAGTTTATCCAGTCTTTTTTCTTATGAAAATCCTGCCATCCCAGCAATCAGTCTGGTGAACCTTCTCTGTACTCCATCTATGGCTAGAATGTCTTTCCTCAGTTTAGGAGACCAAAACTGTACGCAATACTCCAGGTGTGGTCTCACCAAGGCCCTGTGCAACTGCAGAACCTCCCTGCTCCTATATTCAAATCCTTTTGCAATGAATGCAAACATGCCATTCGCTTTTTTCACTGCCTGCTGCACCTGCATGCCTACTTTCAATGCCTGGTGTACCATGACATCCAGGTCTTGTTGCATCGCCCCTTTTCCTAATCGGTCGCCATTCAGATAATAGTCTACTTTCCTGTTCTTGCCAACAAAGTGGATAACCTCACATTTATCCACATTATACTGCATCTGCCATGCATTTGCCCCTCACACAACCTATCTAAGTCACATTGCAGCACCCTAACATCCTCCTCACGGCTAACGCTGCCACCCCCCCCCCCCCCCGCAGCTTCGTGTCATCCGCAAACTTGGAGATGTTGCATTCAATTCCCTCGTCCAAATCATTAATATATATTGTAAATAGCTGGGGTCCCAGCACTGAGCCTTGCGGTACCCCACTAGTCACTGCCTGCCGTTCTGAAAAGGACACGTTTACTCCTACTCTTTGCTTCCTGTCTGTCAGCCAGTTCTCTATCCACATCAATACTGAACCCCCAATACCGTGCGCTTTAAGTTTGCATACTAATCTCTTATGTGGGACCTTGTCGTAAGCCTTATGAAAGTCCAGATATAACATATCCACTAGTTTTCCCTTATCCACTCTACTAGTTACATCCTCGAAAAATTCTATAAGATTCGTCAGACATGATTTTTCTTTCATAAATCCATGTGGACTTTGTCCAATGATTTCACCACTTTCCAAATGTGCTGCTATCCCATCTTTAATAAATGACACAAGAATTTTCCCCGCTACCGATGTTAGACTAACTGGCCTGTAATTCCCCATTTTCTCTCTCCCTCCCATTTTAAATAAGTGGGGTTACATTAACTACCCTCCAATCCTCAGGAACTACTCCAGAATCTAAAGAGTTTTGAAAAATTATCACTAATGCAGCCACTATTTCTGGGCCTACTTCCTTAAGTACTCTGGGATGCAGCCTATCTGCCCCTGGGGATGTGTTGGCCTTTAATCCATTCAATTTACCTAACACCACTTCCCAACTAACCTGGATTTCACTCAGTTCCTCCATCTCATTTGACCCCCAGTCCCCTGCTATTTCCAGCAGATTATTTATGCCTTCCTCAGTGAAGATAGAACCAAAGTAGTTATTCAATGGGTCTGCCATGTCCTTGTATCCCATGATCAATTCACCTGTTTCTGACTGTAAGGGACCTACATTTGATTTAACTAATCTTTTTCTCTTCACATATCTATAAAAGCTTTTGCAATCATTTTTTATGTTCCCTGCCAGTTTACTTTCATAATTTGTTTTGTCCTTTCCTAATGAAGCCGTTTGTCTTCCTCTGCTGGACTCTGAATTTCTCCCAGTCCTCTGGTAGGCTGCTTTTGCTGGCTAATTTGTATGCTTCATCTTTTGTTTTGATACTATCCCTATTTCCCTTGTTATCCACGGATGCACTACTTTCCCTGATTTATTCTTTTCCCAATCTGGGATGAACAATTGTTGTAGTTCATCCATGCGGCCTTTAAATGCCTTCCATTGCATATCCACCGTCAACCCGTTAAGAATCAATTGCCAGTCTATCTTGGTCAATTCATGTCTCATACACTCAAAGTTACCTTTCTTTAAGTTCAGGACCCTTGTTTCTGAATTAACCAAGTCACTCTCCATGCTAATGAAGAACTCAACCATATCATGGTCACTCTTACCCAAGGGGCCATGCACAACAAGGCTGCTAACTAACCCTTCCCCATTACTCAATACCCAGTCTAGAATAGCCTGCTCTCTCGTTGGTTCCTCTACATGTTGGTTTAGAAAACTATCCCGCATACATTCCAAGAAATCCTCTTCCTCAGCACGCCTGCCAAATTGATTCACCCAATCTATATGTAGATTGAAGTCACCATTATAACTGTTTTACCTTTGTTGCACGTATTTCTAATTTCCTGTTTGATGCCATCCTCAACTCCACTACTACTGGTAGGTGGCCTGGATACAACTCCCACTAGCGTTTTCTGCCCCTTAGTGTTTCGTATCTCTACACATATCGATTCCACATCCTCCAAGCTAATGTCCTTCCTTTCTATTGCGTTAATCTCCTCTAACCAGCAACGCTACCCCACCTCCTTTTCCTTTCTGTCTATCCCTCCTGAATATTGAATATCCCTTGATGTTCAGCTCCCAGCCTTGATCACCCTGGAGCCATGTCTCCGTGATCCCAACTATATCATATTCATTAATAACTATCTGCACATTCAACTCATCCACCTTATTACGAATGCTCTTTGCATTGAGACACAAAGCCTTCAGGCTTGTTTTTACAAAACTCTTACCCCTTATACAATTATGCTGAAAAGTGGCCCCTTTTGATTTTTGCCCTGGATTTGTCTGCCTGCCACTTTTACTTTTCACCTTGCTACCTACTGCTTCTACACTCATTTTACACCCCTCTGTCTCGATGCTCATGCTCCCATCCCCCTGCCACATTAGTTTAAATCCTCCCCGACAGCACTAGCAAACACTCCCCCAAGGACATCGGTTCCATTCCAGCCCAGGTGCAGAACGTCCTGTTTGTATTGGTCCCACCTCCCCCAGAACTGGTTCCAATGCCCTAGAAATTTGAAATCCTCCCCCTTGCACCATTTTTCAAGCCACGTATTCATCTGAAATATCCTTACTATTTCTACTCTGACTAGCACGTGGCAGTGGTAGTAATCCAGAGATTATTACCTTTGAGGTCCTACTTTTAAGTTTATCCCCTAGCTTCCTAAATTCACCTTGTAGGACCTCATCCCGTATTTTACCGATATCGTTGGTGCCAATGTGCACCACGACAACTGGCTGTTCACCATCCACCTCCAGAATGTTCTGCGGCCGCTCAGAGACATCCCTGACCCTTGCACCAGGGAGGAAACGTACCATCATGGAGTCTCGTCTGCGGCCACAGAAATACCTATCTATTCCCCTTACAATTGAATCCCCTATTACTATAGCCCTTCCACTCTTTCTCATCCCCTCCTGTGCCGCAAAAAAATGTGAAAAAGTTACCCCTCTGTTTCATTTTACATCTTTTCCCCTTCACCTTGAACCCATGTCATCTGGTCCTCGATTCCCCCACTCTGGGCAAGAGATTCTGTGCATCTAACTAAATTGTGTTCTATGCAAGATTCCAGCATCTGCAGTATCTTGTGTCTCCCTCACCTATATCCATCTATCACTTCTGAAGAAGGGTCTCAAACTGAAATGTCATCCATTCCTTCTCTCTAGAGATGCTGCCTGTCCCACTGAGTTACTCCAGCTTTATGTGTCCACCCTATCACTTGCCAGGCTTTGTCCGGCCCCCATCTCTCTTTTTCAGCTTCTTCCCCCCACCCTCTCCACTCAGTCTGAAGAAGGGTCCTGACTCAAAACGTCATCTGCCCATTTCCCTCTAAAGCAGTGGAGGAACTCAGTGGGTCAGGCCACATCTGTAGAGGGAAGGGAATCAAAGGAGACCACTCCCACCTCTCCTTTCCAACTTTCTCCACCCCCCACACCAAGCAGTCTGAAGAAGGGTCCTGACCTAGAATGTTGCCTGTCCATGCTCTCCAGACGTGCAAGTTACTCCAGGAGATTGCATCTCTCTTTGTAAACCGGCATCTGCTGTTCCTTCTTTACGTATGTGAAGAGGAAAACATTAGTTCAGACCAAAGTTGGACTGTTGAAGACTGAAAAGGGTGAATTTATTATGGGGAACATGGAAATGGCAGATGAGTTGCACAGGTACTTTGGATCCGTCTTCACTAAGGAGGACACAAACAAACTTCCTCATATAGTAGTGGCCAGAGGATCTGGGGTAATGGAGGAACTGATGGAAATCCACTTTAGGCAGGAAATAATGTTGGGTAGTCTGATGGGACTGAAGGCTGATAAATCCCCAGGTCCTGATGGTCTGCATCCCTGGGTACTTAAGGAAGTGGCTCTAGAAATTGTGGAAGTATTGGTGATCATTTTCCAATCTTCCATAGATTCAGGATCAGTTCCTGTGGATTGGAGGGTAGCTAATGTTATCACACTTTTTAAGAAAGGCGGGAGAGAGAAAACAGGGAATTATATACAAGGTAGCGTGACATCGGTGGTGGGGAAGACGCTGGAGTCAATTATAAAAGATGAAATAGCCGCATATTTGGATAGCAGTAACAGGATCGGTCCGAGTCAGCATGGATTTACAAAGGGGAAATCATGCTTGACTAATCTTCTGGAATTTTTTGAGGATGTAACTAGGAAAATGGACAAGGGAGAGCCAGTGAATGTAGTGTACCAGGACTTTCAGAAAGCATTTGATAGCAGAGGTAGTGGGAGGGTAGAGGATTGGGAAGCATTTAAAGGTCAGCAAAAAGTAACTAAGAGATTAATTAAGACGGGGAAAATAGGCTATGAAAGGAATTTAGCGAACAACATAAAAACTAATAGTAAGAGTTTTTATAGCTATATAAGAAGAAAAAGGGTGGCTAAGGTGAACGTTGGTCCATTGGAGGGTGAGACTGGAGAGTTGTTGGTGGGGAACATGGAAATGGCAAAGGCATTAAACGAGTATTTTGTATCAGTCTTCACCATAGAAGACACAAAAAATATTCCAACGCTGGATAAACAGGAGGCGGTAGGAATGGAGGAGCTAAATACTATTAAGATCACCAAGGAGGTGGTATTAGGGAAATTAATGAGACTGAAGGAGGATAAATCCCCTGGGCCTGATGGATTACATCCAAGGGTCTTGAGGGAGATAGCAGTGGGGATTGTGGATGCAATGGTGATAATTTTCCAAAACTCCCTGGAGGCAGGAACGGTCCCAGTGGATTGGAAAATGGCCAATGTAACACCTATATTTAAAAAAGGAAGTAAACAGAAGGCGGGTAACTATAGACCGGTTAGTCTAACATCGGTGGTGGGTAAAATGTTGGAGACAATTATTAAAGAAACGCTAACGGGCCACTTGGATAAACATGACTTCATCAGACAGAACCAGCATGGTTTTGTGAAGGGGAAATCGTGTTTAACGAATCTGCTCGAATTCTTTGAGGAAGTAACAACTCGGGTGGATAAAGGGGAACCGGTGGATGTGGTATACTTGGACTTCCAAAAGGCTTTTGACAAGGTGCCACATAAGAGACTATTGCTAAAAATGAAAAATTATGGGATTGGGGGTAATATATTAGCATGGGTAGAGGATTGGCTAACGAATAGGAAGCAGAGAGTGGGGATAAATGGTTCATACTCGGGATGGCAACCGGTAACTAGCGGGGTTCCGCAAGGGTCGGTGCTGGGACCCCAGTTGTTCACGATTTATATAAATGATTTGGAGGAGGGAACCAAGTGTAATATATCAAAATTTGCGGACGATACGAAAATGGGAGGGAAAGTAGGGGATGAGGAGGATAGGAAGAGTCTGCAAAAGGATATAGATAAGCTAGGTGAGTGGGCAACAACTTGGCAGATGAAATTTAATACTAATAAATGTGAAGTCATTCACTTTGGGGAAAAAAATGATAGGGCAAGTTATTTTCTAAATGAGGAGGAGCTGCGTTGCATTACAACGCAAAGGGATCTAGGGGTATTAGTACATGAATCACTAAAAGTCAGTATGCAGGTGCAGCAAGCAATCAGGAAGGCCAATGGAGTTTTGGCCTTTATTGCTAGGGGGATTGAGTATAAAAACACGGAGGTCTTGCTGCAGCTGTACACGGTATTAGTGAGACCACATTTGGAATACTGTGTACAGTTCTGGGGTCCATACTTAAGAAAGGATGTACTAGCCCTGGAGGCAGTGCAGCGAAGGTTTACAAGATTAATTCCTGCAATGAGGGGATTGACATATGAGGAAAGGTTAAGTAAGCTGGGACTCTACTCTTTGGAGTTTAGAAGAATGAGAGGCGATCTCATTGAAACGTATAAGATCGTGAGGGGCCTTGATCGGGTGGATGCACCGAGGATGTTCCCAATGATCGGGGAGGCTAGAACTAGGGGACATAGTTGCAGAGTGAGGGGGGGCTCTTTTAAAACTGAGATGAGGAAGAACTTCTTCACCCAGAGAGTGGTTAGTTTGTGGAATTCACTGCCCCAGGGAGCAGTGGAAGCAGAAACGTTAAATATATTTAAGTCGAAAATAGATGGTTTTTTAGCTGCCAAGGGGATAAGGGGCTACGGGGAGAGGGCAGGGATATGGACCTAGGTATGGTTAGTATAGTAGACCTGAGTGATCTCCTGGACAAATGTCGATCGCCTGGATTGGGGTCGGAGAGGAATTTCCCAGATTTTTTTCCCGAATTGGACCTGGGTTTTTATCCGGTTTTTTGCCTCCCCCAGGAGATCACGCGGTTCTTGGGGTGGAGAGGGGTGATAGCGGTATAAAGGGGAGGGTAGTGTCTTGTGTTCTGTGTCTTGTGTCTACTGTTTGTGGGTAAGTGTGTCTGTTTGGTGTTCAGCCATGAGTGAATGGCGGTGCGGGCTCGACGGACCTGGTGGTCTACTCTCGCACCTACTTTCTATGATTCTATGATTCTATGATAAGGTTCACATAGGAGATTAGTGGGCTAATTTAGGGCATAGGGTATTGGGGGTAGAGTGCTGACATGGATAGAAAATTGGTTGGCAGACAGCAAACAAAGAATAGGGATTAACGGGTCACTTTCAGTATGGCAGGCAGTGACTAGTGAGGTGCCGCAAGGCTCGGTGCTGGGACCGCACCTATTTACCATATACATCAATGAAGAGATTTAAAAGTAATATTAGCAAATTTGCAGATGACTCAAAGCTGGGGGGGCAATGTGAACTGTGAGGAGGATGCTATGAGAATGCAGGGTGAATGCAGGGTGACAGGTTGGGTGCGTGGGCAGTTTAATGTGGATAAATGTGAGGTTATCCACTTTGGTAGCAGAAACAGGAAGGCAGATTATTATCTAAATTATGTCAAGTTGTGAAAAGCGGAAGTACAACGGGATGTGGGGGTCCTTGTTTATCAGTGACTAAAAGTAAGCAGGCAGTGAAGAAAGCGAAAGGCATGTTGGTCTTCATAACAAGAGTAAAGAGGTCCTTCTGCAGTTCTACAGGGCCCTGGTGAGACCACACCTGGAGTGTTGTATGCAGTTTTGGTCTCCAAAGGTTCACCAGGTTAATTCCCGGGATAGCCGGACTGTCATATGCTGAGAGAATGGAATGGCTGGGCTTGTACACTCTGGAGTTTAGAAGGATGAGAGGGCATCTTTTTGAAACATATAGGATTATTAAGGGTTTGGACATGCTAGAGGCAGGAAACATTAGATTAGATAGCCTTTATTGTCATTCAGACCGAAGTCTGAACGAAATTGAAGCAGTCATACATACAATACAATACAATAAAAAACAACAATAAACACATATTAACATCCACCACAGTGAGTCCACCCAACATCTCCTCACTGTGATGGAGGCAAAAGTCTTAGGTCTCCAGTCTCTTCCCTCCTCTTCTCCTTCTGCGCTGAGGCGATACCCCCCGGGCGATGTTACAACTGTCCCGCGGCTCAAACACCGCGGCCCGGGGTGGTCGAAGCTGCCGCTCACCAGTCCTGCTGACGCAGCCGCTGGCCCGCGGCCGAACCCCGGACTCAGGCCACCGCCGCCAGAACACCGTGCAAGCCACCGGAGCATCGTTCCAGCCCCGAGCCGGATCGCCCTCACATGAGTGCCGTTACCGTCTCAGCCTCGGGCTGGGCCGCCCCGACTGGGCGCCGCTCCTCCCTCGGGCTGGGCCGCCCCGACCGGGCGCCGCTCCTCCCTCAGGCTGGGAACGCCGTACCTCCCCGAGCTCGGCCAATCCGACGGGAGCACCGTTCCTTCCTCGGGCCGGCCGTCCTCACGGTAGCGTCACAGCCCCTCACGGAAGCCCTGTTCCAGCCCCGAGCCGGGCCGTCCTCACGGGAGCGAGCTCAGTGCGAGTCCTGGCGGGCTCTGCCTCCTGAGCCTCGAGGTCGCCAGCTCCGCCATTAGGCCTCAGCGCAGACGGAGGCAGAGAAGGGGAATACGACATAAAAGTCGCATTCCCCCGCAGGGAGAGACAGCAAGCCCCGTTTCAACCCCCCCCCCCCCCAAACAGAAACTAAAAACCAAAACTAGACTAACCAAAACGAAAATAAACAACCCAAAAAACACAAAACAAACAGGACTGCCGGAGAGCCGCTGCAGCCAAAGCCGCGCCGCCACTAGGACATGTTCCCGATGTTGGGGGAGTCCAGAACGAGGGGCCACAGTGTAAGAATAAGGGATAAGCCATTTAGAACGGAGATGAGGAAAAACTTTTTAACACAGTGAGTTGTGAGTCTGTGGAATTCTCTGCCTCAGAGGGCGATGGAGGCCGGTTCTCAGGATACTTTCAAGCGAGAGCTAGATTGGGGTCTTAAAGATAGCGGAGTCAGGGGATATGGTGAGAAGGCAGGAACGGGGTACTGATTGTGCATAATCAGCCATGATCACATTGAATGGTGGTGCTGGTTTGAAGGGCCGATTGGCCTACTCCTGCACCTATTGTCTCTTGTCTAATGTCTATGTATCAGGACTAGGCGTGTATTTCACCCTACACGTGCTCTCGGTCCTCCAAGGCCAGCTGGATCTCCCGGTTGCCAACCAATTTAACTCCTCTTCCTACTTCCACAATGATGTTTCTGTCCTGGGCCTCCTCCATTGCCAGAGTGAGGTGACATGCAAACTGGAGTAACAGCACGTCATAGCTTACAGCCCAATGACATGAACATTGAATTCTCCAGATTAAGGAAACTCCCCCCTCCTAATCAAGTCCTGGAGTCTGTCCCAACTCATTGCCTTTCTTCCAGCTTTCTCCCCCGACTCCATCAGTCCAAAGAAGGGTCCAGACCCGACACATCACCTGTCCATTCCCCTCCAAAGTGCCGGTAGAACTCAGCAGGTGAGCCATCCGTGGTGAGAAAAACGGATGGAGAAGTGTCGTATGCATCCACTATTTCTGGGGCTATTTCCTTAAGTACTCTGGGATGCAGCCTATCTGGCCCTGGGGATTTATCGGCCTTTAATCCATTCAATTTACCTAACACCACTTCCCGGCTAACCTGGGTTTCACTCAGTTCCTCCATCTCATTTGACCCCGGGTCCCCTGCATTTTCCGGCAGATAATGTATGTCTTCCTTAGTGAAGACAGAACCAAAGTAGTTATTCAATTGGTCTGCCATGTCCTTGCTTCCAATGATCAATTCACCTGTTTCTGACTGCAAGGGACCAACATTTGTTTTAACTAATCTTTTTCTCTTCACATATCTATAAAAACTTTTGCAGTCAGTTTTTATGTTCCCTGCCAGTTTTCTTTCATAATCTATTTTCTCTTTCCTAATTATGACCTTTATCCTCCTCTGCTGGACTCAGAATTTCTCCCAGTCCTCTGGTAGGCTGCTTTTTCTAGCTTCATCTTTTGTATGCTTCATCTTTTGTTTTGATACTATCCCTGATTTCCCTTGTTATCCAAGGATGCACTACCTTCCCTGATTTATTCTTTTGCCAAACTGGGATGAACATTTGTTGTAGTTCATCCATGCAGTCTTTAAATGCCTTCCATTGCATATCCACCGTCAACCCTGTAAGAATCAATTGCCAGTCTATCTTGGCCAATTCACGTCTCATACCCTCAAAGTTACCTTAAGTTCAGAACCCTTGTTTCTGAATTAACTATGTCACTCTCCATCCTAATGAAGAACTCAACCATATTATGGTCACTGTTGCCCAAGGGGCCACGCAAAACAAGACTGCTAACTAACCCTTCCTCATTACTCAATACCCAGTAGAGAATAGCCTGCTCTCTGGTTGGTTCCTCTACATGTAGGTTTAGAAAACTATCCCGCATACATTCCAAGAAATCCTTTTCCTCAGCACCCCTGCCAATTTGATTCCCCCAATCTATATGTAGATTGATGTCACCCATTATAACTGTTTTACCTTTGTTGCATGCATTTCTAATTTACTGTTTGATGCCATCCCCAACTCCACTACTACTACTACTACTACTGTTAGGTGGCCTGTACACAACTCCCACTAGCGTTTTCTGCCCTTTAGTGTTTCGCACCTCTACCCATATCGATTTCACATCCTCCAAGCTAATGTCCTTCCTTTCTATTGTGTTTATCTCCTCTCTAACCAGCAACGCTACACCACCTCCTTTTCCTTTCTGTCTATCCCTCCTGAATATTGAATATCCCTGGATGTTCAGCTCCCAGCCTTGGTCACCCTGGGGCCCTGTCTCCGTGATCCCAACTATATCATAGTCATTAATAGCTATCTGCACATTCAACTCATCCACCTTATTACGAATGCTCCTTGCATTGAGACACAAAGCCTTCAGGCTTGTTTTTACGACACTCTTACCCCTTATACAATTACGTTGAAAAGTAGCCCTATTTGATTTTTTTCCTGGATTTGGCTGCCTGCCACTTTTACTTTTCACCTTGCTACCTATTGCTTCTACCCTCATTTTACACCCCTCTGTCTCTCCGCTCACACATTTAAGAAACCCTTTCCCTTTAACTCCATCCTCGACTATTCCATTTGACACCCCATCCCCCTTATTCAGTTTAAAACTACCCGTGTAGCAGTGGCTAACCTGCCTGCCAGAATGCTGGTCCTCCACCTGTTAAGATGCAATCCGTCCCTTTTGTACAGTTCCCCCTTACTCCAAAACAGATCCCAGTGATCTAAGAATCTAAATCCCAGCCCCGTGCACCAATTCCTTAGCCACACATTCAGGTCCCGTATCTCCCTGTTCCTGCTCTCGCCATCACGATTTGCAGTAATGCCTTTTAACTTCAAGCCAAAGCACCCAAACCACCATTTGCAGTAAGTAGTGCCTCTTAACTTCAAGCCAAAGCACCCAAACCACCATTTGCGCCAGGTGCGTCGAGATGGGGCTCCAAAGGGACCGTGTTAGGAACCTGGAGCAGCAACTCGATGACCTCTGTCTGCTCAGGGAGAGCGAGGAGGTCATAGAAAGGAGTTACAGGGAGGTGGTCACTCCAAGACCACGGGAGACAGAAAACTGGGTCACAGTTAGGAAGGGCAATGGGCAGAGGCAGGGACTGGTGATTACCCCGATGACTGTACACCTTGAAAATAAATACTCTTGTTTGAGTAAGGGTGGGGGAGTCAGCCTACCTGGGAGCAGCGACAGCGGCCGGGCCTCTGGCACAAAGACCGGTCCTGTTGCTCAGAAGGGTAAGGAAAAAGAAAAGAAGAGGAGGGCAATTGTAATAGGGGACTCTATAGTCAGGGGGTCGGATAGGTGATTCTGTGGACGTAGACAGGAGACCCGGATGGTAGTTTGCCTCCCTGGTGCCAGGGTCAGGGATGTGTCTGAACATGTCCAAGAAATCCTGAAATGGGAGGGAGAGGAGCCTGAGGTTGTGGTACATATAGGTGCCAACGACATAGGTAAAAAAAGAGAAGAGGTCCTGAAAGAAGAATTTAGGGAGATAGGTAGAGAGTTAAGGAGAAGGACTACAAAGGTAACAATCTCAGGATTACTGCCTGTGCCACGCGACAGTGAGAGTAGGAATGGAGCGAGGTGGAGAATAAATGCGTGGATGAGGAACTGGTGCAGTGGGTATGGATTCAAGTTTCTGGATCATTGGGACCTCTTTTGGGGAAGGTGCGACCTGTACAGAAAGGACGGGTTGCACTTGAACTCGAGGGGGACCAATATCCTGGCGGGGAGATTTGCAAAGGCTACTGGGGAGACTTTAAACTAGTATGGTTGGGGGGAGGGACTCGAATTGGGAAAGCTAGCAGTCAGTGTGTAAGGCAGGAGGCAGAGAATGGTAGCACTCTGACCCAAAATGTAGGGGAGAGAGAAGAAAAAGAAAATAAACAGAGAATAAGAGATGGTGGGTTTCTTAAATGTGTATATTTTAATGCTAGGAGCATTGTAAGAAAGGTGGATGAACTTAGAGCCGGGACTGACACCTGGAAGTACGATGTTGTGGTGATCAGTGAAACATGGTTGCAGGAGGGCTGTGATTGGAAACTAAATATTCCAGGATTTCGTTGCTTCAGGTGTGATAGAATTGGAGGGGCAAGAGGTGGAGGTGTTGCATTGCTTATCAGGGAAGATATTACAGCAGTGCTTTAGCAGGATTAGAGGGCTCGTCTAGGGAGGCTATTTGGGTGGAACTGAGGAATGGGAAAGGGGTAGCAACACTTATTATAGACTGCCAATGGGGAGCGAGAATTGGAAGAGCAAATATGTAAGGAGATTGCAGATATTAGTAATAAGCACAAGGTAGTGATTGTGGGAGATTTCAATTTTCCACACATAGACTGGGAAACACATTCTGTAAATGGGCTGGATGGGTTGGAGTTTGTAAAATGTGTGCAGGATAGTTTTTTGCAGCAATACATAGAAGTACCTACTAGAGAAGGGGCGGTGCTGGACCTCCTGTTAGGAAATGAGACGGGTCAGGTGGCAGAGGTATGCGTTGGGGAACAGTTCGGGACCAGTGATCACAATACCATTAGTTTCAATATAATTATGGAGAGGGTCAGAACTGGACCTAAGGTTGAGATTTTTGATTGGAGAAAGGCTAACTTTGAGGAGATGCGAATGGATTTAAAAGGAGTAAATTGGGACAGTTTGTTTTATGGGAAAGATGTGGAAGAGAAATGGAAGACATTTAAAGGTGACATTTTAAGAGTACAGAATCTTTATGTCCCTGTTCGGTTGAAAGGAAATAGTAAAAATTGGAAAGAGCCATGGTTTTCAAGGGAAATTGGACACTTGGTTCGGAAAAAGAGAGAGGTCTACAATAATTATAGGCAGCATGGAGTAAATGAGGTGCTTGAGGAATATAAAGAATGTAAAAAGAATCTTAAGAAATAAATTAGAAAAACTAAAAGAAGATATGAGGTTGCTCTGGCAAGTAAGGTGAAAGTAAATCCAAAGGGTTTCTACAGCTATATTAATAGCAAAAGGATAACGAGGGATAAAGTTGGCCCATTAGAGAGTCAGAGTGGACAGCTATCTGCAGAGCCAAAAGAGATGGGGGAGATATTGAACAATTTCTTTTCTTCGGTATTCACCAAGGAGAAGGATATTGAATTATGTGAGGTAAGGGAAACAAGTAGAGTAGCTATGGAAACTATGAGGATCAAAGAAGAGGATGTACTGACACTTTTGAGAAATATAAAAGTGGATAAGTCTCCAGGTCTGGACAGGATATTCCCTAGGACATTGAGGGAAGTTAGTGTAGAAATAGCAGGGTCTATGACAGAAATATTTCAAATGTCATTAGAAACGGGAATAGTGCCGGAGGATTGGCGTACTGCGCATGTTGTTCCATTGTTTAAAAAGGGGTCTAAGAGTAAACCTAGCAATTATAGACCTGTTAGTTTGACGTCAGTGGTGGGCAAATTAATGGAAAGTGTAGGTGGTTATGCATGCAACCAAATATGTAGCTGCCTCATTACCATTTGACACTCCCACCTTAGGTAGTATAACTGTAGTATCTGCATGCACCCTCCCTCTCTTGGTTCCAGTACGTGGTAGACCAGTTGTGTTCAGTGCTGGGACGTGTGGATGTAGTGTCTTAATAAAGACTTAGTGAAGGATTAAGGACCACGTCTAAAGACATCTACATGGTGTCGGAAGCGGGATAATCTGCACCTCTCGTATATCGGGTTTTATTTTGCCTTTTGAGTGTGTGTGGAGTGATGGCTTCGTCTTGTTGCAAGCCTTCCCCGTTAGTCTTTGACGCCGACATCGCGGAGCGATGGGACATGTTCGTCATGGACTACACCCATTATGTGAATATTGCACACCGTAATGACCCTGCTGCTGTCAAAGCATCACTGCTATTGAACCTTGCTGGGCCTGATGCCATGAGGCGGGCTAAGTCGTTTGTGTACAGTCCAGCAGTCCTGGGCGAAGATGACCAGATTGCTGAGCCAGCCGAGTCTCCTGACGACCCGGTGTGTCTGTTGAGGAAGTTTACTGAAATTTGTGACCTTCCCTCGAACCGCATTTTGGAGCGGGCTCGGTTTTTTTCTCGCAAGCAACAGCCTGAGGAACCTGTGGAATGTTTCATTGCCGACCTCTGCTATCTAGCTCAGCGCTGTCGTTTTGGTGAGTTGTGTGACCAGCTCACGCGGGACATGTTAGTTACTGGCATGTTAGACCAGAAGTTGCGGGCTAATTTATTATGGAGGCCTGACCTCACGTTGAACGAAGCTGTGCATGCTTGTCGCATTGCTGAGGTTGTTACTCCGTTTCGTGGGGAGAGAGGATCTGGGAACCGTGCCGTTAGCATGGCTGCTCTGTCTGTGCGGCGGCGGCCACCGAACAGTTTTAAACCACAGCCTCGCCCAGCTCCTGCCCCTCACCCTCAGAGTGCCAGGAAGTGCCCCAATTGTGGGTATGGACATTTGCCACAGTCTCTGTGCCCTGCTTATGGAAAAGCCTGCAACTATTGCAGAAAACAGAACCACTTTGCAGCGGTCTGTCGTTCCCATGGGAACGTCGCTCAGCCTCCTCGCCAGGTGTTACACAATCTCCAGAGGATTGAAAGTGTCCTTGATTCTCAGTACATTGAGGAGTCAGCCCCCGAGTCAGACTCCAGCATCTCTATGGGGGATGCCAGTGTTTACGCTCTGCTGCACAACCAGACTCGACTCCCCGACCCATCGGTGCTTGTTACTGTTAATGACAAGACCTTCACTGCGAAATTGGACACTGGTGCCAAGGTCAGCGTAATATCAACATCACTCTTCCACCAGATAAGGTCTAATGAAAGTTTGACTGCAGACCGCTCTGTGCTCCGAGCGTACGGAGGGGAGGAGCCGACACCTGTGGGGAGGGTAACTTTCCACTGCAAGCTACAGAAAACATCTCGTGACCTGTCTTTTTTTGTGTTGGATTGTGATTGTGTGCCTCTGCTGAGCAATCAAGCATGCCAGGATCTGGGTCTGGTTGCTTTCGACAGCACAGTCCATGAGGTGAGGGTGGTGCTGGACCCTGTCTCTGAATACCGACCACTTCGATGATCAGCTCGGTAAGCTGCCGCTTGTATATAAAATTACTACTGACTCCTCCATAACTCCTGTGTGCCGTCCGCCTCATAGGGTCTCTTTCGCGATGAAAGACAAAGTTAAAGCAATGCTGGACAACATGGTAAACTTGGGGGTGCTAGAAGCTATCAGTAAGCCCACTAGCTGGGTGTCTACGATGGTTGCCACTATAAAAAAAGGGAAGAATGACATACGGATTGGTCAAGCCACCGTATTCTCAGTTCTCGATGCTAGGAGTTCCTTTTGGCAGGTTCCACTGCACAGGGAGTCAACTGACTTGACAGCTTTTGCAACGCCATTTGGGATGTACAAGTTTTTAAGAATGCCTTTTGGGATAAGCTCGGCGAGCGAAGTCTTCCAGCGCTCCATGGAGCAATTGTTTGCCGGGCTGCCATGTTCCATCATTGTCGATGATATCCTCGTGTATGGTCGGGATGTCACGTAACACGACCGAAATCTCCGACGGGTCCTCGACCGGGCTCGCCAGATAAACCTCAAGCTGAACCCGTCCAATTGTAGGTTCCGGTTGTCTGAAGTGTCGTATATCGGCCACATCTTTACCTCTCGTGGCCTGAAGCCTGACCCAACAAAAACTGCTGCCATCTCCGAGTTCCCTGCACCTGTTGATGTCGCTGGCCTGCAGCGGTTTCTCGGTATGGTAAATTATCTGGGTAAATTTGTTCCGTGTCTAAGTGAGCTCAGTGCGCCGCTGCGCCTCCTGACAAAGAAGGATGTTGCCTGGTCGTGGAGTCCGCAGCACCAACAGTCGTTTGACACTTTGAAAAAAATGCTGGTCAGCACTCCGGTTCTCCGGTTTTTCGATCTCCAACTACCAATTGTAGTGACCTGCGGTGCCTCTAGTTTTGGTCTCGGTGCAGCCTGCATGCAACTATGTGATGGAGATTCTCTGCAGCCTGTCTCGTTTGCCTCTCGTACCATGACGGACACTGAGCAAAGGTATGCCCAAATTGAGAAGGAGCTCCTTGCTGTGGTGTTTGCGTGCTCTAAGTTCCGGGACTTTCTCTTTGGGGTTCGGTTCACGGTGGAAACAGACCACCAGCCGCTGGTTACGATATTAAACAAACCTATTCATGCTGCCCCGGCCCGTCTGCAGCGGATGATGCTACAGCTACAGCGGTTCGATTTCAACATTGTGTATAGGAGGGGTACCGAGATGCATGTTGCCGATGCTCTGTCGAGGGCACCTCAGTCCTCCTGTGCCCAGCATCCATACGAGCAGGAGGACCTGCACGTGCTGAATGTGAATTTTGTTCCTTCAAAGCAGCTGCGGTGCCTGCTCGAGCACACTGCTGCCGACCCTGACTTGCAACAGCTGGCTGCTGTCATTCTGCGCGGGTGGCCCTGCAAGCTTGCCTCTCTGCCTGCTGCCGTGCGCCCCTTCTTCCTGGTTCGGGATGAGCTTGTGGTTCGGGAGGGTATCGTCGTGAAAGGTCACAAGGTGGTGATCCCTGCCTCACTCTATGATGCTTACTACTCTGCTGCTCATTTGGGGCATCCGGGCGCTGACGCTACCGTTGCTCATGCTCAAGGGCAGTACTATTGGCCTGCCATGGCCAAGTATATCAAGGCTCGAGTGGCGGTGTGCTCCGAGTGCAACTCCATGGCCCCTCACCAGCAGCGGCTGCCCCTGTTGCAGCAGCCGGCCCCCGACATGCCCTGGTCTTCACTGGCTGCAGATATTTTTGAGTGGCGTGGGAAGCACTACCTGGTGTTGGTGGACTCGTATTCATCCTGGTTTGAAGTGGACCTTCTTCCCACCATCACATCGGAGATGGTCATCGGCAAGCTGCGACGTCATTTTGCTGTCTTTGGTTCCCCAGTCAAGCTCCAGACTGACAACGGCCGTCAATTTACTAGCGCCGAATTTGCTGCCTTCGCTACGAAATGGAACTTTACTCACTTTACTAGCAGCCCTGAATTCCCTGAGTAACGGACTGGCTGAACGTGCTGTGCGCAGCGCGAAGACGTTGCTAGAGCAGTCTCGCTTGTCAAACTGCGATTTTTATCAGGGACTGTTAAATTTGCGAAATGTGTCTAGAGACGGTGTTTTGGGTTCACCTGCTCAGCGGCTCATGTCCCGTGTCCTCCGGCCGCCAATGCCGATCGCTCAACAGTCGCTTGTGCCGGTGGTACGCCACCCTGATACGGTCCACCGCCGTATTTCTCAATGCCACGAAATCCAGCGCCGGTCCCACGACAAGTCTTGCCGCCCCCTCCCCCCCCTCACGACGGGTCAGGTTGTCAGTTTGCAGTCACCTACCGGGTTTTCCAAGCTTGCCACTGTAGTAGGAGTGGCGGACTCACCCCGTTCCTATTTAGTAGACTACGAGGGCACTGTGTACCATCGCAGTCGCCAACATCTGTTAGCTGTCCGGGAGCCTGCGCCCCCGCTTCCATTCCCGGAGCCTCCCTCTCTGTGGCTCGACTCTCCTCCTCGGATTGTGCCACCTAGTCCTGTTGTTGTTGGTGCCCCTACCGTGCCTCTAACGGTGCCTCCGAGTTTCGCCTCCCCGGCTGGCACGTCTCCTCCACGTCTTTCTCCTACTGATGCTTCTTCTTCTTCTTCTTATCCGCCTCGGCAGTCGCCATCTAGCAGTCCACCGGTTTCTGGCCAGTCTCCTGTTTTTCTGTCTGATCCGCAGTCCCCACGTTGTTCTCCGCCTCTGCCTTTCTCTTTGGGGGAGGGGAGTGAGGGTGAGGGTGCTGTACGGACCCGCTCAGGTAGAGTTGTCCGGCCCCCTGATCGGTATGGCGACTTTGCTTAATATTGTGCTGTTTGATTAAATGATGCTGTTACTATGTTGCAGGCTTGTATAATTACCCTGCTGCTGTTTATTCTACGGGAAAGGATGTAGGTGGTTATGCATGCAACCAAATATGTAGCTGCCTCATTACCATTTGACACTCCCACCTTAGGTAGTATAACTGTAGTATCTGCATGCACCCTCCCTCTCTTGGTTCCAGTACGTGGTAGACCAGTTGTGGTCAGTGCTGGGACGTGTGGATGTAGTGTCGTAATAAAGACTTAGTGAAGGATTAAGGACCACGTCTAAAGACATCTACAGAAAGGATACTTAGAGATAATATATATAAGCATCTGGATAAACAGGGTCTGATTAGGAACAGTCAACATGGATTTGTGCCTGGAAGGTCATGTTTGACTAATCTTCTTGAATTTTTTGAAGAGGTTACTCGGGAAATTGATGAGGGTAAAGCAGTGGATGTTGTATATATGGACTTCAGTAAGGCCTTTGGCAAGGTTCCTCACGGAAGGTTGGTTAAGAAGGTTCAATGGTTGGGTATTAATGGTAGAGTAGCAAGATGGATTCAACAGTGGCTGAATGGGAGATGCCAGAGTAATGGTGGATGGTTGTTTGTCAGGTTGGAGGCCAGTGACTAGTGGGGTGCCACAGGGATCTGTGTTGGGTCCACTGTTGTTTGTCATGTACATCAATGATCTGAATGATGGTGTGGTAAATTGGATTAGTAAGTATGCAGATGATACTAAGATAGGTGGTGTTGTGGATAATGAAGTAGATTTTCAAAGTCTACAGAGAGATTAAGGCCATTTGGAAGAGTGGACTGAAAGATGGCAGATGCAGTTTATTGCTGATAAGTGTGAGGTGCCACATCTTGGCAGGACAAATCAAAATAGGACGTGCATGTTAAATGGTAGTGAATTGAGGAATGCAGTTGAACAGAGGGATCTAGGAATAACTGTGCACAGTTCCCTGAAGGTGGAATCACAGTTCCCTGTAGGGTGGTAAAGAAAGCTTTTGGTGTGCTGGCCTTTATAAATCAGAGCATTGAGTATAGAAGTTGGGGTGTAATGTTAAAATTGTACAAGGCATTGGTGAGGCCAATTTTGGAGTATGGTGTACAATTTTGGTCGCCTAATTATAGGAAGGATGTCAACAAAATAGAGAGTACAGAGGAGATTTACTAGAATGTTGCCTGGGTTTCAGCAACTAAGTTACAGAGAAAGGTTGAACAAGTTAGGGCTTTATTCTTTGGAGCGCAGAAGGTTAAGGTGGGACTTGATAGAGGTCTTTAAAATGATGAGAGGGATAGACAGAGTTGACGTGGATAAGCTTTTCCCACTGAGAGTAGGAAAGATTCAAACAAGGGGACATGACTTGAGAATTAAGGGACAGAACTTTAGGGGTAACATGAGGGGGAACTTCTTTACTCAGAGAGTGGTGGCTGTGTGGAATGAGCTTCCAGTGAAGGTGGTGGAGGCAGGTTCGTTTTTATCATTTAAAAATAAATTGGATAGTTATATGGACGGGAAAGGAATGGAGGGTTATGGTCTGAACGCAGGTGTATGGGACTAGGGGAGAATACGTGTTCGGCACGGATTAGAAGGGTCGAGATGGCCTGTTTCCGTGCTGTAATTGTTATATGGTTATACGGTTATATTTGCAGTAAGTAGTGCCTTTTAACTTCAAGCCAAGGCACTCAAACCACCATTTGCAGTAAGTAGTGCCTTTCAACTTCAAGCCAAAGCACCCAAACCACAATTTGCAGCAAGTAGTGCCTTTCAACTTCAAGCCTAAGCACCCAAACCACCATTTGCACCAAGTAGTGCCTTTCAACTTCAAGCCAAAGCACCCAAAGCATTCCTCCCCAGACAACTGAGGAGAAGAAAAAAAACACAGAAGAAGCATCTTCAAACCTCCCCCCTGAATCCCTCAGGGAATGCCCCTGCCCTGCCCTTGAAGGCAATCCATCACAATTGTGCACGATCAGTTAGCATTATTGTTTTTTTTTTAAATACATATATAGAGGAAAGAGTATCATGGGAAGACACTGATTATTTGGGGGCTTAAAAAAAACACATTTATTTCATTGGAATACAACTTGGCTCCAGCAGGTTACGAGCAAAAGTCCTTGTTGATCACAGCCAGAGTCTTGCGGACGTCCAAGAGCGGAGAACGAGATCCCACCGTTCGTAGCTGAGGGGTAACGACCGGGGAACGGGAAGCGGTGACTCGGGATTAATCCTGACGCCTTTTGCCAGTGCGAAGGCAGAGGAATGACGAAGAGATGGCCCACGAGTGGGGGGCTATTGATGACTGGTCAGCTTGAACCTTGCATCCCATCCCAAGAATGGACACGGCGAGCGCAAATTTTTTAGGTGCCGGTGCTGTCAAACAGGGGCTTCATTTCAGGTTCTGATTGGGGGGGGGGGGGGGGGGGCAAGCTAGTCTCCCAAGTGGGTCAAACAAGATTATAGCCTATCACAACATCCCAGTGTAGAGCCAGTACATATAATACTTAATTTAATAATATGTTGCACACACTAATTATCAGTAAATATAATTATCAAGCAAGTAAAGAAAAAGAGGGTAATCATGTATTTTTACAGAGGTGCTGGACCGGCACCAACTCACCCTGACACTCGCGCAGCTCTGGGGCTTCACACACTCACTCACACACACACACACACCCCCAATCACTCACCCACACTCACTCACCCACACTCACTCACTCACCCACACTCACTCACTCACCCACACTCACTCACTCACCCACATTCCCGCTCACTCACCCACCCACCCGCTCACTCACCCACCCACCCGCTCACTCACTCACTCACCCACCCGCTCACTCACCCACCCACCCGCTCACTCACCCACCTACTCACTCATGAGTGGTCAGCTCGGACCTTGCATCCCATCCCAAGAATGGACACAGCATTCTCGACAGGGCAAGGAGGGCTTATATTGGGAACACTTCTCCATCCGTTTCCCACCACGGCTGTGTTATATCGGCACTTTGGAGGGAAATGGACAGGTGACGTGTCGGGTCTGGACCCTTCTTTGAACTGATGGAGTTGGGGGAGAAAGCTGGATAAAAGAGATGGGTCTGTACAGACTCCAGGACTTGATTAGGAGTGGGGGGGGGGGGGGGAACGTCTCCTTAATTTGGAGAATTCAATGTTCATGTCATTGGGCTGTAAGCTATGAGGTGCTGTTCCTCCAGTTTCCGTGTTACCTCACTCTGGCAATGCAGGAGGCCTAGGACAGAAAGATCAGTGTGGGCGTGGGAAGGAGAGTTAAAATGGTTGGCAACTGGGAGATCCAGCAGGCCTTGGCAGACCGAGCGCAAGTGTAGGGTGAACTGCACACCCAGTCTAGATACAAGGAACAGCAGGTGCTGGTTTACAAAAAGAGACACAATCTCCTGGAGTAACTTGCACCTGGCGAGCATGGACAGGCAACATTCTAGGTCAGGACCCTTCGTCAGACTGCTTGGTGTGGGGGGTGGAAAGGAGAGGTGGGAGTGGTCGCCTTAGATTCCCTTCCCTCTGTAGATGCGGCCGAAGCCACTGAGTTCTGTTCTGATATTGCAAGGACTACTTTGTTATATCACACGGACTACTTTGTTTGCCCGCGTAAATAAACAGAGCCTTGATTTATGCTCAGCTTCAAACCCCTAAATATGTGTACTTGTGGTCATTCCAGAGTCATTACAATGGTATAACAGATAACGTACAACATGGTGGCAGTGGTTTGTGTGATTTAGCCCAAGAAAGAAACAGAAAAAAGAAAGCCCTAGAAAAATGGACGCTTTCCAGCTCAGTAAAGAATGCCAGGAATGCATCTCGACAGGGCCACTACACATATAAATACCTGGTTGGAGCTATTGACGGGACACTTCAAGCAGCTGAGGGTGGTGAGTGAAGGCCCACTTCCTTTCGGCTTGCTTCGTCTCCGTGAGCGTTCGGTCTCCAGCCCTGGGCAGGCCCGCGTTCGGAAGGCGGAGCGACCAGACGCACACGAAGGCGCAGCGACCGGAGAGACCGGGCACACACAGGGGCGCGGCGACCGGTGAGACCGAACGCTCACGGAGACGAAGCAAGCCGAAAGGATGTTTTTTCTTTAAAACCTAAGAGCTTTAAAGTTAAAAGCTGCAGAAGCAGTATTGAAAATAGCAAAAGCTGCAGAGGCAGTATTGAAAAAGCTGTGTAAGGAAAACGGTCTTGAGATAAGCAGAAGGCTATTCGAGATAAGCCGTACTGAAAACGACTGTTACCAAGGAAGACATAAACAAGGGACCTTAGAAATCTCAGATTTAATGATGTTTTGAATTCTAACTTGATAAAATGTACTGAAGTATGAAACTTGAAGGACCCCCTTAAGATTGCGCAAGCCGTGTGTGAAACAGAAAAAAATGGTAATTTGTGCGTAAGGCTTAAAGCTTAATCATTTGTGTGCAAGCTTACATATGATATTAAAAGTGGATAATTGTACATGATTTAGTAAGATTTGGCAAATACTGGCAACTAGTAACAAAATACAATTAGTGTTTGAATTTGAAGCTCATATATAAGCTCATATATAGTAATAACGATAGCAAGAGGTGTGTAACCATATAACCATATAACAATTACAGCACGGAAACAGGCCATCTCGGCCCTTCTAGTCCGTGATGAACACTTACTTTCACCTAGTCCCATCTACCTGCACTCAGACCATAACCCTCCATTCCTTTCCCGTCCATATACTTATCCAATTTATTTTTAAATGATAAAATCGAACCTGCCTCCACCACTTCCACTGGAAGCTCATTCCACACAGCTACCACTCTCTGAGTAGAGGTTCCCCCGCATGTTACCCCTAAACTTCTGTCCCTTAATTCTCAAGTCATGTCCCCTTGTTTGAATCTTTCCTACTCTCAGTGGGAAAAGCTTATCCACGTCAACTCTGTCTATCCCTCTCATAATTTTAAAGACCTCTATCAAGTCCCCCCTTAACCTTCTGCGCTCCAAAGAATAAAGACCTAACTTGTTCAACCTTTCTCTGTAACTCAGGTGCTGAAACCCAGGCAACATTCTAGTAAATCTCCTCTGTACTCTCTCTATTTTGTTGACATATTTCCTATAATTTGGCGACCAAAATTGTACACCATACTCCAGAATTGCCTCACCAATGCCTTGTACAATTTTAACATTACATCCCAACTTCTATACTCAATGCTCTGATTTATAAAGGCCAGCACACCAAAAGCTTTCTTTACCACCCTATCTACATGAGATTCCACCTTCAGGGAATTATGCACAGTTATTCCTAGATCCCACTGTTCAATTGCATTCCTCAATTCGCTACCATTTACCATGTACATCCTATTTTGATTTGTACTACCAAGATGTAGCACCTCACACTTGTTAGCATTAAACTCCATCTGCCATCTTTCAGCCCACTCTTCCAAATGGCCTAAATCTCTCTGTAGACTTTGAAAATCTACTTCATCATCCACAACACCTATTTTAGTATCATCTGCATACTTACTAATCCAATTTACCATACCATCATGCAGATCATTGATGTATATGACAAACAACAGTGGACCCAACACAGATCCCTGAGGTACCCCACTAGTCACCGGCCTCCAACCTGACAAACAGCCATCCACCATTGCTCTCTGTAATACGTTTGTTTTGAATCCAAATTTAATATTTCAGGTTACCGTCTTTACGCCGTATATGGCAAGTAACATGACTCGGTTACCTGAAATGAACTGGCAAGTGCTGGACATTGCCAATGAGTTCTCCTTGATCAAGCAGAGGATGAAATTGTGACTGCAAGACTTGGAAATCACATTCTAAGCAGGCAACAAAGATAAAACTTGCTTTAGGAGTAGAAGGACTCCGTCATTTGAATGCGTTAGGTAGGTCTGAGCAAAGAGAATCAAAACAAGCGAGAGGAGATATGGACATTCTTTGAGGGCCACCTGAGGACAAAGGTAAATTTCAGAGTCTACAGGTTGGAGTTGATGCGGTATCGCCAGAAACTGGATGAATTGCTCGATCAATTAGTGACCCGGTGCCGAAAAAAAGGGTTTCCAATGTAACTTCACTGATCCCGAGCTCAATGAAAGAATCATTGTTGATAATCGCGTCAACGCCCTATGAAGGTTTACAGTGAGAGCTTCTACAGAAGCATGTGGGATACACCATTCCAGAGGCGTTTACATTAGGCAGGCAGTATGAGGCCATTGCGGCAGGCAGACAATGCATTGCAGATTTAGAGCCCAGGTCTTGCAATATAGATGCAGTCAAGACAAGAGGGACAACGAAGCAAAAGCCGCAAGATAAGGAGACAAAACCCGTGTGGCCAATGTGCTTTGTTTCACAAGCACAAGCAATGCCCAGCGTATCGCGACACATGTAAGAAGTGTGGCAAGAGAGGGCATTGGGCAAGTTGTTGTAGGTCTAAGAAGAATAATATATGCCCATCTAAATTGTCAAGTGGCAAATACAAACAGGTTGACGAGGTACGGCAACAGTCCCAAGGAGGTTATGCATTGTACTGCGACAGTCAAAATGAAGGATCTAATAAGTTTTTCAATACCATCACCATTTCAAGTCTGGACAGGATGCCTCCAATAGGCAACGAGGCATTTGCAGTGTTGAACATCATATGCCCATCGATGAAGGGGCAATGTCGACTGAAGGTGAAGATAGACACCAGAGCTGGAGGAAATACCCTTCCCCTTCGGGTCATACGAGACATGTATCCACGTGACAAATATAAGCAGTACCTACGACCATGCAAAGTCCAACTGATGGCATATAACGGGACAGAAATCCTTTGTCTTGGAACTATATCCATTTCATGCAGATACCAGGGTGGTGTACTCAAGAATTATTCGTGGTGGACGTGGCAGGACCCGCTTTCATTGGCCTCCCGGGTATCAAGCAGCTTCAGGTCTTCACGATATATGCCATGGGAACAGAAGAGCACCCATCAAACGCTCGGAAGGAGCAAGACAGTTTCAACTCAGTGGGAGACCTAGTGAAGAGATGGCCTAATTAGTTCGACAAGATTGGCAACTTCAAGGAGCCAGCAACCCTTCATCTCAAGGAGAAGGCCACACCACACATATATGCACCAAGGAAATGCAGTGTCCATATCAGAGACGAGTTGCTGGCTGAATTGGATAAAATGGAGGATGATGGAATCATCAGAAAAATAACTCACCATACGGACTGGTGCAGTTTAATAACAACCTCCGTTAAGAAAGACGGATCAAGCAGGGTATGCCTAGACCCAAAACGTTTCAATGCAAGTCTCAAACGTTGCCCACACAAGATCCAAACCCTTGAAAAAATCAATCCAGCTTTTGCCAATGGGAAATCCTTCACCAAACTTGATGCAAAAGCGGGCTATTGGTCCGTCCGACTTGATGAGGCAAGCCAGGAACTTACCACGTTCCGGACACCTTTTGGCAGGTATTGCAACAGAAGGTTACCTTTCGGCTTGTCCATGAGCCAGGATATATTCCAGCGACGTATGGACACAATCATAGAGCAGGGTTCTGGATGCATCTGCATTGCAGATGATATTGTCGTAGTGGGATCCACGGAACAAGAACATGCCGGTAATCTGAAGAAGCTGTTGGAGACAGCGTCCCAGGAAGGACTATTTTTCAACAGTTCAAAGTGCGTAGTGAAGGTCAAGTTCATCAACTTCTTCGGGTCAGTCTATTCAGACACAGGCATCAGACCAGCTCCTTGTAACATGAAGAACATTCACATGATGCCAACACCGCAGGACAAAGAAGATCTGCAATGGTTCCTGGGGATGATTAATTTTTTGTCACCCTACATCCCAAACTATGCTGACCAGGCCGCTATCTTGAGGGATTTACTGATGAAAGATGTCCCATTCTTGTGGCAAGAAGACTACCAGATGGTGTTCTGCGACCTGAAGGGCAGCATACAAGAGGAATCTGTACTCCAGTACTATCGCCCAGATGCTACCGTCACCGTCGAGGTAGATGCGTTATTGAAAGTAGGAGCATGCCTTTCGCAGGAAGGACGGCCTGTTGCATACGCTTCGAAAGCTCTGTCTTCATGCCAGTCCAGCTACTGCAATATTGAACTTGCCTTAGTCTTTGGAATCACAATGTTTCATACGTATCTATTTGGGCGAGATTTTAAAGTGCCTCTTGTCACTATCTGTGGCAAACCACTCACAAGTCCCCCACCCCGACTGCAGCGGATGTCATCAAGGTTCACTATCTGCGGCAAACCACTCACAAGTGCCCCACTCTGACTGCAGCGGATGCTCATCAAGGTGCAAGGATACAACTTCACCATAGAGCACAGACCTAGGGCAGAGATGATCGTTGCTGACACTCTCAGCAGACTGCCCAACCCGCAGAAGATAGAGAGCATAGATCTCGATGTATGTGTTGAGAGCATCTTCTTCGACAATGTCAAAGACACACTAGACATCGACTTGATGAACTTCGGCAAACTCAAAAGAGGAGCTGCAGACAGAAAGTCGTTGTGACGCTATACTGCATATGGTCATGCAGTACATTCATTCCGGATGGCCAGCGACAGGAGATACCTGCTGACCTATGGCCCTACTGGCCTTTACGAGACGAATGGGGCCATGTTCAAAGGAAGGCAAATAATCATTCCCGAGTCAATGAGGCAGGATATCCTGGCATCAACTTCATGCAGGGCATCGAAAAGACTAGACTTCTAGCAAGACAAATGATCTATTGGCTCAACATGAACCGTCACATTGATGACCGTGTACAAAGGTGTAGTCAGTGCCAGAAGCACATGCCAGACCAAACGAGGGAAACACTCATACCACACGAGATACCAGTCACACCTTGGACCAAAATAACAATGGATAAGTTTGAACTTGACAAGATACAATATCTTGTTATGGTAGATTACCATTCCAAGTTTCCGGTGGTGCATAAGTTGACAAGCACCACGCGTGCCATGGCTGCTAATATGGTGACTGCAACATTTGGCCTCCTAGGAGCACCGACGGAAATCTCCGACGTTTGTTGGAGAACTTGTTCAAGTGCAAGCAATGGGGAATCACCCAGACGACGTCCTCACCTAGGTACCCTCAGTCGAATGGACTTGTTGAGAGAATGGTACGAACGGTGAAATCCGTCATCAAGAAGTCCTTGACAACGGAACAGAGTACAGCAGCAGCTTTACTCAACTTGCGTGCTACACCGATTGATTCCAAGTTACCGTCACCAGCAGAGATGATGTTTGGAAGACAGATACGGACACCTCTAGCCACTAACCTCGACACGGACAAGACATACCAAGGGCAGAGGAACTTTGAGTGACTTGAAGAGCGCAGGCAGCGAATGAAGGCGCATTTTGATACTTCGGTCAAGAGACAAAACTTGAAACCATTACACATTGGACAGAAGGTCCGGGTTCTGGATCAAGCAACTCATGACTGGATACCAGCAGAAGTGAGAACGATCTGTGACAAACCCCAATCAAGATCTTACATAATTGAAACTCCAAATGGAAATAGATTAAGACGGAATCGAGTGCAGTTGAGAGATGTTCCTCCACTGGAGCAACCAGGTTGTGGACCCCATTGCAAGACCAAATATAAAGAGGAGGAACAACCGGCACATACTGCTGATGGAGAATACATGACACGTTCAGGACGTGTTAGTAAGAAACCTGCACGTTACTGTTGATAATCATTAATGAAGAATTTTAGTTTTTATAAAAAGCAATTGTGTGTAGAAGGTACACAAAAATGCTGGAGAAACTCAGCGGGTGCAGCAGCATCTATGGAGCGAAGGAAACAGGCGACGTTTCGGGCCGAAACCCTTCTTCAGACTGATTGTGTGTAGAGTTTTGTTTATTAACCATATTTTTTATTTGATGCAAGACAAGTGTTGTGATATTGCAAGGACTATTTTGTTATATCACAAGGACTACTTGGTTTGCCCACGTAGCAACATGTATATGTGGGAATGACTTAATATGGGTGGGGCACTCTGGTTCCAGATGGCCGTGAAATAAACAAAGCCTTGATTTATGCTCAGCTTCAAACCCCTAAATACATGAACTTGCCATCATTCCAGAGTCATAACAATGGTATAACAGATACCGGACCACGAAGTACAACAAGTTCCTCCACCGCTTTAGAGGGAATGGACAGACGACATTTTGAGTCAGGACGCTTCCTCAGACTGATTGGAGAGGGTGGGGCAGGAAGCTGGAAAAGAGAGATGGGGGCTGGACAAAGCCTGGCAAGTGATAGGTGGACACAAAATGCTGCGGTAACTCAGCAGGACAGGCAGCATCTCCAGAAAGAAGAAATGGGTGACGTTTCAGATTGAGAACCTTCTTCAGAAGTGATAGGTGGGTAGAGGTGAGGGAGACTCAAGAAACTGCAGATGCTGGAATCTTGCATAGAACACAATTTAGTTAGATGCACAGAATCTCTTGCCCGGAGTGGGGGAATCGATGACCAGAGGACATGGGTTCAAGGTGAAGGGGAAAAGATTTAATAGGAATCTGAGGGGGATCCTTTTCACACAAAGGGTGGTGGGTGTAGGGAACAAACTGCCAGAGTAGGTAGTTGAGGCTGGGACTATCCCTACGTTTAAGAAACAGTTAGATAGATACATGGGATAGGACAAGTTTAGAGGTATATGGACCAAAAACAGGCAGGTGGGACTAGTGTAGCTGGGACATGTTGGTAGGTGTGGGCAAATTGGGTCGAAGGGCCTGTTTCCACACTGTATGATTCTAACACAAAGTGCGACAGTAACTCAGCGGGTCTGGCAGCATTTGTGGAGAACATGGATAGGTGGCATTTCACAGTGTGCAGGAGTAACTCAGCGGTTCAGGCAGCATCTGTGGAGAACATGGATAGATAACATTTCGGGTCGGGACCCTTCTTCAGACTGACGCTATGTTGACAGATGAGGGGGTGATCGGCAGATGAGTGAAGTGAGTGACTGAGGCGAGAGAAAATATGATAAAAGGGTGTGAGATAAGGAGAGAGGAATGTATATGTGCAGCTTTAAGGTACATTGGTCAGGTAGCATTTGGAGTATTGCTAGTCACTCCATTACAGGACTGATGAGCAGGCTTTGGGGAAGGAGCAGAGATGATTAACCAGAATGGTTTAAAAACAAGGAACTGCAAATGCTGGTTTACACAAAAGGACACCAAATGCTGGAATAACTCAGCGGGACAGGCAGCATCTCATGAGAGAAGGAATGGGTGAGGTTTTGGGTCGAGACTGAAGAAGGCTATCGACCCGAAACGTTACCCATTCCTTCCAGCATTTTGTGTCTACCTAAACAGCACCTATCCTTGTTGCGGTGTGCCAGCAGGCTGGAGGAGCAGGCAAAGGCCTTGCCACAGAGCGGGCAGGTGAAGGGGCGCTGGCCGGTGTGGACTCGCCGGTGCTCCAGCAGGTGGTCAAGACTGGTGAAGCCCTTAACACAGGGGAAGGGTGACTCACCACTGTGGGTACGCCGGTGCTGCCACAGGCTGGACATGCGTGTGAAACTCTTGGCACTCAGCGCACACAAAGGTTCTCTCTCTGGTGTGTACCGGCTGGTGCGCCCGCAGCCCCCTTGTGCTCTTGAAACACTTGCCGCTCGCCAGCGTGGGCCCGCTGGTGCTGCTGCAACCCCCTGCGAGCTGACAAATGCCTTACCACAGTACGGGCAGTCGTAGGGATGGCCACTGGTATGCACACGCTAGTGAGACGGGGCGTGGGATGCAGTGGCAAAGCGCTCTCCACACACCGGGCTGGGGACGGGACGGTCAGCGGCGTGCACCCGCTGGTGCTGCAACAGGCTGGAGGGGCGGCTGAAGCCCTTGCCGCACTGGGCGCAGGTGTAGGGGTGCTCCCCAGTGTGGGTGCGCTGGTGCTCCAGCAGGCTGGTGGAGTGGATGTAGCTCTTGCCGCACTGGGCGCAGGTGTAGGGGCGCTTGCCGGCGTGGGTGTGCTGGTGCTCCAGCAGGTTGCTGGAGCGTGTGTAGCTCTTGCCGCACTGCGCGCAGGTGTAGGGGCGCTCGCCGGTGTGGGTGCGCTCGTGCCTCAGCAGGCTGTTGGAGCGGGTGAAACCCTTGCCGCACTCGCTGCAGGTGTAGGGCCGCTCCCCGGTGTGCAGGAGCCTGTGCACCTTCAGGTCTGGCGATGACTTGAAGCCTTTCCCGCAGTCGGAGCAGGTGAAGGGTCGTTCACTGCTGTGCACCCGCTGGTGCCGCTGTAGCACCGACAACTGGACAAAGCTCATGCCACAGGTGGAGCAGTCATAGAGCAACTCGCCCCAATGCACCCGTCGATGGTCCTTCAGTTCCTGTGCCGTCTTGAAGCTCTTGTCGCATTTGGAACAGTCGAAGTGGCGTTCTTGCGTGTGCACCTGCCGGTGGGTCTCCAGCTGGCTCGGGTGCTGCCAGGCCTTGCCACACACATCGCACGCATAACGCTTCCCCTTGTTGTGCACCATCATGTGGTCCTCCACTGCCGCCAGCCCATCAAAGCTCAGCCCACACACCGAGCAGATGTAGGGCTCACCGACACCCTGGGCGCCCTCCCCGCCCTCCATGGTCGCTCACGTCCCCGTCTCTCCGTCCACAGCAACGGCTCCTAAACCCTGCAGGAGGGGAACACAGAGTGTCAACAAGCTGGCAAACAGGACATTACAAGCACATATTGGGCACGTTTATGGCAGCACAGTGGCGTAGCGGTACAGCTGCTACCTTACAGCCAGAGACCCGGGCTCGATCCTGACCACGGGTGCTGTCTGTGTGTAGTTTGTGCGTTCTCCCCTTGTCCTGCGTGGGTTTTTACTTGTCCTGCGTGGGTGCTCCAGTTTCCTCCAACATTTCAAAGACGTTCAGGGTTGTAGATTAATCGGCCTCTGCAAAATTGTTAAATTGTCCCTAATGTGCATAGGATAGTGCTAGTGTACGGGGTGATCGGTGGTTGGCGCGGACTCAGTGGGTCGAAAGACCTGTTTCCGCGCTGAATCTCCTAACTAAACTAAACCAAAGAAGGGTCTCGACCCAAAACATCACCCATTTCTTCTCTCCACAGATGCTGTCAGTCCCACTGAATTACTCCAGCACTTTTCGTGTCTGTCTTCTCCACAGATGCTGCCTGACCTGCTGAGTTGCTCCAACACTTTGTCATAGAGTGCTACAGCGTGGAAAAATGCCCTTCAGCCCAATTCGTACCTGTGCTTCTAGATATCTCGGCTCTACACATTCCCCCAGTCCCCTGCCATTCACAGTGAAGACTCTGCCCTGGTTTCACTTCGTAAACTAAATCCTCCCCACCCCCAAACAGGGGCTTCCTCCCTGTGGCTCCCTGCCCCGTACCCGTCGCCGCCTCCTGCTCCTTACCCCCCTTTGCTCCCTCCTCCTTACCCCCACCTGACTTCCAACCCCATTCCTTGGCTCACTTGAGGCCTCAGTTCCCTGCTCCCATTCATCCCCCTCGGCACCAAACCCACTCCCGCTTGCACTCCCCCTCCTCCCCTCGCCCACCCGGGCCCCGCCTCGCCCACCCGGGCCCCGCCTCCCCCCGCCTCCCCCCGCCTCGCCCACCCGGGCCGCCGGCCAGTGCGGGTCCCCTTCACCTCGGCCCAGGCCACGTCCCCGCTGGCGGTTGATCCTCGACTTGTCGCTCGCGGCCGCTCCGCCCGCTCTCGCGCTTAGGCCCAGGCTGGAGGACCATCGGCGCTCGCCTCATCCCGTCTGGAGGACCGGCCCGGAGAACCATCGGCGCTCGCCTCACCCCGTCTGGAGGACCGGCCCGGAGGACCATCGCCGCTCACCTCAACCTAAAGAGCGGAACTTTGGCCGTGACCCTCCACCTCCATGGGTTGACGTCTTTGTCCCCGCCCTGGGGTGACGTTTGTGACCCCCCTCCACCCCGGACGCTGACGTCAGTGAGACGGCGGCGCCGCCATGACGGGGGGAGGGAAGGAGGTGAGTTGAACAATAATGTGATAAACGGTGTATAAATAATCACACACAGTGTAATATCATCACAGATATAATCACACAGTGTTGTATCATCAATGAGATAATTGGGAGGGGAGGAGGTTTCATCAATAACGTGATAAACTGTTATATAGACACTCACACATTACTACATCAATAATCACTCACAGTTACTTTGTTACACGACTGAGATCATCACACAGTTACACACGGTGGTATCATGTTGGGAGAGGGGAGGAGTTGAGTTCATCAATAATTACAACTAAACTGGATAAAATACTCAGATACATAGAAAATAGGTGCAGGAGTAGGCCATTCGGCCCTTCGAGCCTGCACCGCCATTCAATATGATCATGGCTGATCGTCCAACTCAGTATCCCGTACCTGCCTTCTCTCCATACCCCCTGATCCCTTTAGCCACAAGGGCCACATCTAACTCCCTCTTAAATATAGGGAGGTTTCACGGCAGTCGGGTCACGACCCATGACCCGTACTGTTGCTACGCTACTCCAAATGGATTACACGCGATGTACTGCAGGTAGGCACTTATCATTGTTTCCAGCGTAGCAGGCCCGTTAAAACCCGCTGAAATTGTCAATTTTTGCGCTGTAAATAATTATGGAATTCGGGATAAGCGTGAGAGACATTTAGCATACTTCAGAATTCCAAAAGTGAGGAGAAATGACGGTAGATAGAAATGAGAGCTGAAGGGGACAACAACAGCCAGAGTGCTTGGCGAACATTGGCCGTTTGCTCACTGCATTTAATCAACTAAGGCATTATTTGTGTTTTTTTCTTGATTCCTTTGGCATCTAAAAAGTTTCAGAAGTGATAAATCTGGCTGTAATTTTTTTTAATCGCCCATGGTTCTCATGGGTTTTCACATACAAAATGAAAACGCATCTGAAGAAAATTTACAGCCAGATTTATCACTTCTGAGAATTTTTAGATACCAAAGGAATCAAGAAAAAACACAAATAATGCCTGATGAAATGCAGTGAGCAAACGCGATAATTCCCAATATTTTCAATGTTTACCAAGCACTTTAGCTGCTGTAGTCCCTTCAGTTCTCGCTTCTCTATACCTTCATTTCGCATCACTTTTGGAATTCTGGTTAGGTACATTTCTCTCACACTTACCCCGACTCCCACACTTGTTTTCAGCGCAAAAATTCAACATTTTGGCGGTTTTTAACAGGTAGGAAAGTACGCGTTTCTAGCATTAATAACATATACCGCAAGTGACGGATGTCTTCCAGTTGGATTTAGCGGCTCCGTGCGTCGAGCCCTATGACCCAGTGACCTTCCGTGCAACCCCCCTATAGCCAATGAACTGGCCTCAACTACCTTCTGTGGCAGAGAGTTCCAGAGATTCACCACTCACCAATACTCTGCTATATCAATGATATCACACAGAGATAATGAGGAGGTGATTCAATTATCACTGTGTTATATAATCACAGTGACACTGATATCAATCACTGACAGATACACACAGATTATCACAGTTACACACGGTGGTACCATGACGGGTGGAGTTCATCAATAATGTGAGGTTATCCACTTTGGTGGCAAGAACAGGAAGGCAGCTTATTCTCTGAATGGTGTTTAAGAAGGAACTGCAGATGCTGGAAAATCGAAGGTACACAAAAATGCTGGAGAAACTCAGCGGGTGCAGCAGCATCTATGGAGCGAAGGAAATAGGCAACGTTTCGGGCCGAAACCCTTTTTCAGTCTGAAAAAGGGTTTCGGCCCGAAACGTTGCCTATTTCCTTCGCTCCATATATGCTGCTGCACCCGCTGAGTTTCTCCAGCATTTTTGTGTACCTATTATCTGAATGGTGTCAGGTTAAGAAAAGGGACAGTACAACGAGACCTGGGTGTCCTTGTACATCAGTCACTGAAGGTACGCATGCAGGTACAGCAGGCAGTGAAGAAAGCTAATGGTATGTTGGCCTTCTTAACGAGAGGAGTTGAGTATAGGTTCAAAGAGGTCCTTCTGCAGTTGTACGGGGCCCTGGATAGACCACACCTGGAATATTGTGTGCAGCTTTGGTCTTCTATTTTGAGGAAGGGCATTCTTGCTATTGGGGGAGTGCAGCGTAGGTTCATAAGGTTAATTCCCAGGATGGCAGGGCTGTCATATGATGAACAAATGGAGCAACTGGGCTAGTATTCACTGGAATTTGGAAGGATGAGAGGATATCTGAAAGAAACATATAAAATTATTAAGGGATTGGATATGCTAGATGCTGAAAGAATGTTCCCGATGTTCGGGGAGTCCAGAACCAGGGGCCACAGTTTAAGAATAAGGGATAGACCATTTAGGACTGAGATGAGGATAAACTTCACACAGAGAGTTGTGAGTCTGTGCAATTCTCTGCCTCAGAAGGCAATGGAGGCCGATTCACTGGATACAATTATATGAAAGTTAGATCGAGCTCTTAGGGCGAGGGGAATCAAGGGATATGGGGAGAAGGCAGGGACGGGTTACTGATTGTGGATGATCAGTCATGATCGCAGTGAATGGTGGTACTGGCTTGATGGGGGGAATGGCCTGCTCCTGCACCAATTATTTATGTGTCTATGTAGCCGTGTTATATAATCACACAGAAAGATAATGGTGGATAAATCAATCATGGATCACAAACAGTTACGCTGTGTAAATCACTCACAGACAGACACACCCAGTTACACTGAGAGAGAGAGAGAGTTACTCTGTGTTATATAATCACTCACAGATACACACGCAGGTACACTGCGTAAATCACTCACAGATACACACACACACACACACAGCTACACTGCGTAAATCACTCACAGATAAACACACACACACACACAGCTACACTGCGTAAATCACTCACAGATACACACACACGGTTACACTGAGTGAGAGAGAGAGCGTTACATGGTGTTATATAATCACACAGACACACACAAATCACAGTTATACTGGTTAAAGATGGTTACACTGTATAAAACACTCACAGATACACACAGAGATACTGTACGGCGTCAATGATCACACACATTACACTGAGATAATGGGGAGGGGAGGGGAGGAGGTGAGTTCATCAATAATGTGTTAATGATGGATAAACTGTGTATAAAACACTGATTACAGCATCAATAATCACTCACATACACACACTGGGATAATGGGGAGGAGAGGAGTTCATCATCACTGTGTTATATAAACTGTGTTATATACTCTACCACACTACTGTAAAAATGTGTATAAATCACTGTCAGACACACACAGATCATCACAGTTACACATGGTGATACCATGACGGGGAGGAGGGGAGTTCAGCATCACTGATAATGGTGGATAAAACAATCACAGATACACAGAGATACTGTACGACATCAATGATCATAGAAACATAGAAAATAGGTGCAGGAGGAGTCCATTTGGCCCTTCGACCCAGCACCGCCATTCATTATAATAATAATAATAATAAATTGTATTTATGGGCGCCTTTCAAGAGTCTCAAGGACACCTTACAAAAAATTAGCAGGTAGAGGAAAAACATGTAAGGGGAATGAAATAAATAGTAGAGACATGACTAGTACACAAAGTAAAGACAGAATTCAATTCAAAACACAATATGAGGCAATTAATGCACAGATGAAAAGGGAGGGGGACGTGGGGCTAAGGATAGGCAGAGGTGAAGAAATGGGTCTTGAGGCGGGACTGGAAGATGGTGAGGGACACGGAATTGCGGATCAGTTGGGGGAGGGAGTTCCAGAGCCTGGGAGCTGCCCTGGAGAAGGCTCTGTCCCCAAAACTGCAGAGGTTGGACTTGTGGATGGAGAGGAGACCGGCTGATGTGGATCTGAGGGACCGTGAGGGTTGGTAGGGGGAGAGGACTGGACAGGCTAGATGCAGGTAAATGTTCCCAATGTTGGGCGAGTCCAGAACCGGGGGCCAGTCTTAGAATAAAGGGGAGGCCATTTAGGACTGAGGTGAGACAAAAAAAGTTTTCACCCAGAGAGTTGTGAATTTGTAGAATTCCCTGCCACATAGGGCAGTGGAGGCCAAATCACTGGATGGATTTAAGAGAGAGTTAGATAGAGCTCTAGGGGCTGGTGGAATCAAAGGATATGGGGAGAAGGCAGGCAAGGGTTATTGATATGTGGTCAGTGAGATATGGGGGGGGGGGGCAGATGGTGGAGGGCTTTGTAGGTGAGGACCAGGATTTTGTAGGTGATCCGGTGGGAGATGGGAAGCCAGTGAAGTTGTTTGAGGACTGGCGTGATGTGATGCCAGGATTTGGTGTGGGTGATGAGTCGGGCGGCTGCGTTCTGGACCAGTTGGAGTCGGTTGATGTAGGTGGAGCTGATGCCAAGGAGAAGTGAGTTGCAATAGTCCAGGAGATGAAGGCATGGATGAGTCTTTCACCAGCGGGAGGTGTGAGAGGGTCTGAGTTTGGCGATGTTGCGGAGATGAAAGAAGGAGGTTTTAATGACATGGCGGATGTGAGGCTCAAGGGAGAGGGTGGAATCAAAGATCACGCCAAGGTTGCGGGCCTGGGGAGATGGGGAGACAGTGGTACCGTCGATGGTGAGAGTGGGGTTATTGATCATGGCTATGATCATGGCTGATCGTCCCCAATCAATAACCCTTGCCTTCCTTCTCCCCATATCCTTTGATTCCACCAGCCCCTAGAGCTCTATCTAACTCTCTCTTAAATCCATCCAGTGATTTGGCCTCCACTGCCCTATGTGGCAGGGAATTCTACAAATTCACAACTCTCTGGGTGAAAACTTTTTTTTCTCTCACCTCAGTCCTAAATGGCCTCCCCTTTATTCTAAGACTGGCCCCCGGTTCTGGACTCGCCCAACATTGGGAACATTTACCTGCATCTAGCCTGTCCAGTCCTTTTCTAATTTTATATGTTTCTATAAGATACCCCTTCATCCTTCTAAACTCCAGTGAATACAAGCCTAGTCTTTTCAATCTTTCCTCATATGACAAAAGGATTTGAGTATAGGAGCAGGGAGGTTCTACTGCAGTTGTACGGGGTCTTGGTGAGACCACACCTTTTTTGCGTACAGTTTTGGTCTCCAAATCTGAGGAAGGACATTATTGCCATAGAGGGAGTGCAGAGAAGGTTCACCAGACTGATTCCTGGGATGTCAGGACTTTCATATGAAGAAAGACTGGATAGACTTGGCTTGTACTCGCTAGAATTTAGGAGATTGAGGGGGGATCTTATAGAAACTTACAAAATTCTTAAGGGGTTGGACACGCTAGATGCAGGAAGATTGTTCCCGATGTTGGGGAAGTCCAAGTCAAGGGGTCACAGCTTAAGGATAGAGGGGAAATCCTTTAGGACCGAGATGAGAAAAACATTTTTCACACAGAGAGTGGTGAATCTCTGGAACTCTCTGCCACAGAAGGTAGTTGAGGCCAGTTCATTGGTTATATTTAAGAGGGAGTTAGATGTGGCCCTTGTGGCTAAAGGGATTAGTGGGTATGGAGAGAAGGCAGGTACGGAATACTGAGTTGGATGATCAGCCATGACCATTTTGAATGGCGGTGCAGGCTCGAAGGGCCGAATGGCCTACTCCTGCACCTATTTTCTATGTTTCTATTTTCTATGACAGTCCCACCATCCCAGGGATCAATCTCGTGAACCTACGCTGCACAGCCTCAATCACAAGGATGTCCTTCCTCAAATTAGGAGACCAAAACTGTACACAATACTCCAGATGTGGTCTCACCAGAGCCCTATACAACTGCAGAAGAACTTCTCTACTCCTATAGGAATAGGGGACGATCAGCCATGATTACAATGAATGGCGGTGCTGGCTCGAAGGGCCGAATGGCCTCCTCCTGCACCTATTTTCTATGTTTCTTTACTGAAATCCTTGTTATGAAGGCCAGCATTCCATCAGCTTTCTTCACTGCCTGCTGTACCTGTAGGCCAACCTTCAGTGACCGGTGTACAAGGACACCCAGGTCTCGCTGTACCTCCCCCTTACCTAACCTAACCCCATTGAGATAATAATCTGCCCCCATGTTTTTGCCACCAAAGTGGATAACCTCACATCATATATCATCTATATTATACTGTATCTGCCACGCATCTGCCCACTCACTCAACCTGTCCAGGTCACCCTGCAACCTCCTAACATCCTCTTCACAGTTCACACTGCCACCCAGCTTCGTGTCATCCGCAAACTTGCTAGTGTTGCTCCTAATTCCCTCTTCCAAATCATTAATATATATGATAAACAGTTGCGGCCCCAACACCGAGACTTGCGGCACTCCACTCGCCACTGCCTGCCATTCTGAAAAGGACCCGTTCACTCCTACTCACACAGATCACACTGAGATAATAGAGGGGAGGAGGTGAATTCATCACTGAGTTACACTGTGCTGGATAATTACTCGTAGATCACACCAAGATTATTACACTCCCATCATCAATGGTGATCACAGAGAGAGTTCCACTGTGTTCTATAATCTACACACAGATACACTGAGATAACTGGGGAGGTGATGAGATCATCATCACTGACCATACGCTTACACTGTGTATAAAACACTCACAATTTATTAGATAATCACTATAAAACACTTAAAGATGGTTAATGAGGAGGTGAGTTTATCATCAATGATAACACACTTACAATGTGTATAAAACACTCATAGTTTACTAGTTAAACACACAGTTATACTTAGATAATGGTGAGGAGGGGGTGAGCATCATCAATGATCATACATTGTGATGTGTATAAAACACTCACAGATCACACAGAGATCGCTTACACATACACTGAGATAGAAACATAGAAAATAGGTGCAGGAGGAGGCCATTCGGCCCTTCGGCCCTTCATTGTGATCATGGCTGATCGTCCCCTATCAATAACCCGTGCCTGCCTTCTCCCCATATCCTTTGACTCCACTAGCCCCAAGAGCTCTATCTAACTCTCTCTTAAATCCATCCAGTGATTTGGCCTCCACTGCCCTCTGTGGCAGGGAATTCCATAAATTCACTACTCTCTGGGTGAAAACGTATTTTTCTC
This sequence comes from Amblyraja radiata, assembly GCF_010909765.2. Taxonomy (NCBI): domain Eukaryota; kingdom Metazoa; phylum Chordata; class Chondrichthyes; order Rajiformes; family Rajidae; genus Amblyraja; species Amblyraja radiata. The sequence goes on along the minus strand of NW_022630727.1, from coordinate 18,247 downwards.
ACCTCAGTCTTAAATGATCTCCCCTTTATTCTAAGACTGTGGCCCTGGTTCTGGACTCGCCCAACATTGGGAACATTTTTCCTGCATCTAGCTTGTCCAGTCCTTTTATAATTTTATATGTTTCTATAAGATATCCCCTCATCCTTCTAAACGCCAGTGAATACAAGCCTTGTCTTTTCAATCTTTCCTCATATGACAGTCCCGCCATCCTGATGAAGCCGAATTTTAGTTAAAAATATAAGAAGATATTAAATTGGCTTCTGGGCTAGCTTACAGCTTATATTTAGTCTCAAATTAGGCTTGCCTCAGGATGCGGTGTGTGAGATAATAAATCCTATAACATTGTCTCCCAAGTGACAAGCAGAGAGGAGAAGCTAGAGAGATCTCTTTGATGTAAGATGTCATAAACCAAATGGCCAATGTTTATGAGGGACGAAGTGATGAGAGAGGAACCAGGGAAGTAGAAAGATAAAATGTCGTAAACCAAATGGCCAATGTTTTTAGTATATCTTGTACCATGTAAACAAAATGCCTTTGATGTGATGCATTCTGTGGAAACCTTTTCCTGTACCTCTGACCATGACTAATGTCTGTGGAATGTGCTAAGGGGACAGAAAAACCCTATTTAATGCCATGTAATTCTGTTGTTCAGAGAAGTGGACGGAGGACGGTCAAGTGTCTGTATTGGTCACTTGACTGGAGTTCTCCCTCCCTTCCATCGGCCGATAATAAGTAAAGTTTTGAACTGGTCTACCAAACAGTTTGTGTGGTGTCTGTTTATTAAGAAGCGAACCTGTTTAGTTGTTAAGAAAAGTAGCTTTTTCATTGGCGTTTTTTTTAGCAGGCCTCGCTGGGACCACATCAACGGCTGACTGTGCAAGAGGTTGCTGGGATTGGAAGGGAGATAACTGAGCTCTATCGGCCCCCTTGTAAGACCGACTCCCTAGAAACTCCCGGGAACGTCTGTGATCCTTCATCAGAGGTTGATCCAGGTTCCCCGCCGAGGTTCTTAGAAACAGACACGGGTAAGACCAGTTGGGCTTTTTATGTATTTTAAAGAAGGAATTGTGTATGTATTTTTAAGCAGGGCTTGTGTAAATATTTCAGAAAGACTTGAGCGGTTCCTCTCTCTCTCTGTCTATCTCTCTTTGTTTTCTCTTTTTTCTCTCTCTACTAAGGGCTCATCGGCCTCGTTGAGACATCCGTGATTTGTCGGGTTGAGATACGGGGGTTGAGGTGTGCGTCTGGCTTATTGAGACATCCGAAGAGTTGTCGGGTTGAGAAATAAGTGGCGTTGTATATTAAGTTTAAAACGTCTGCCAAGTTGAGACCCTATAGCAGAAGGCAATAGGTTGCTGATAGTGTATCCAAACAGGCAGCCTGTACATCCAAATGCGTAGTTTCAGCAGCTGAACAGATGCTAGCAAATAGAACGGTCCTGCCAAACATGAAGGAGGTATGTACATTACAGAGGGACGCCTCTTATATATAAAAATAACTATGGAAACAAGAGGGCTGTGCCATTGATTCAGCACACCCCGCTTGGACAAGTTGGTGTATACGGTTAGCGAGTCGGCCTCGTTGAGACACTTGGGTTGTATATTAAAGAGTTCAAAAGTCAGCCAAATTGAGAAACTGGGGTCTCGAGTAGCGAGTCGGCCTGGTTGATATATTTGGAACAATTCGGAATTAAAAAGTCAGCCAAATTGAGAAACTGGGGTCTCATTTAGCGGGTCGGCCTGGTTGATATATTTTGAACGATTTGGAATTAAGAAGTCTGCTTTCTCTCTCTCTCTCTCTCTCTTTCTCTCTATCTATCTATGGGGAATGCTCTGGATAACAGTGAGGGGGGAACCCCGGTCCCTTCCAACATATGTGTTATTTGAATACTAAGTATAAGAAATTTAGAATGTTAAGTTACAAGTTGACCAAACGGTTGGAGGATGAAGCCTGGCCAGTAGGGGGCGCATGGAATGTAGAGACAATTATATGGGAAAGGAAGGCAGGAAAGGAATGGAAGAAAGGAATTAAAACAGGGAAAGCAGAAGCAGAGAAAAGAAGCATGAGGAGAGTATAGAGTTCGAAGTTGGATGGATACTGCATGTAAGAAGGGGATAGAGTTAAGACACAAGGATAGCACTAGGAAAGGATGGAAATTATTGCAACTAGAATGCCAGTGGGCAGAGGAACAAGAGAATAGAATTAAAAGACAGACAGGAGGTGAGAAACAGGTGATGGTTAGTAAAAATAAACCCAGTACTGGTAAATCCTCTGGAGGAGACTTCATGTCTGGCACGACGTCCCTGTTTGGTAGTGAAGATGAGGAGTTAGATAATCCTAGGAGACGTCCACCTCCCTACGTCCTACCAGTAGCAATGGCATCCTTACCTTTGGCAGCTCCGTCAGTAATATCCATATACCTCGAAGCTCTGACCTTACAAAGCTCCCCAGGATTGGGAGCACGAGAATGCCTTTCTGTGCGTAATTTGTTTAAGGCATTGATGCTACCAGAACAGCTGGCCATTGTTAAATGTACTGCACACACTGGTGCTGGGGACCCTATAGCAAAAGGCAATAGGTTGCTGATAGTGTATCCAAACAGGCAGCCTGTACATCCAAATGCGTAGTTTCAGCAGCTGAACAGATGCTAGCAAATAGAACGGTCCTGCCAAACATGAAGGAGGTATGTACATTACAGAGGGACGCCTCTTATATATAAAAATAACTATGGAAACAAGAGGGCTGTGCCATTGATTCAGCACACCCCGCTTGGACAAGTTGGTGTATACAATACATTTTTACGAAGTAATCCAGGCAAATCAATTAAGATACCCTCAGGGGTGACGCCAATGCCATCACGATCGTTTGAATGCATACAGATTGATTTTATTGAAATGCCAAGGGCCCAGTGTTATAAATATTGCTTAGTGATTTTAGATTTATTTAGTAGGTGGAGTGAAGCTCTACCAACCACTATTAATAAGGAAAAATGTGCACATTTTAATATCCGACAGCAATTCACTGTACACACCACCCACAGGCATCTGGGATGGTGGAAAGAGCCAATGGGGATTGCAAAACAGAATTACCCCGGAGGTAAATCCTTTTTCTGACAAGCAACTATGTTATAAAAAATTGGGGATGAAGGAAAATTCAATGGAGAAATGAGGATAGGGTAGGGAGACTGAAAAGTCAAGGGGAGTCTGACTAATCATGATCTGGATCAATGTCCAATTAGGGTTAGGTAACCAGGATTTTGGTAAACAGAAGTCTTGTCAGAAAAAGGGAAAGTAAATTACAAAGAGACGTATTTGAAGATGAAATATTATATACTGCTGGTAAAACAATGTTTTTGTATATGTACTGCTGGTAAAACAATGTTTTTTGTAGATGGAATGTGTAAAATTAGAAACAATGAGCAAAGTTGTGCGTCGCTTTAAGAACAGTTTGTCCTTTAAAATGCAAATGGTCAGACAGGTTATGGTCTGTTAAGAAACAGTCATGAATGGGGGGGGGGGGGGGGCTATACTCGAATGGTAAAATGTTGGTTGATTATAAATCTTTTGAACCAAGTTAAAAAAGAGGCTCATCCGATTAAAGTGTTAAATGAGATTGGAAATGTCAAAACCACAGAGAAAAAGAAAATGTATTATTGATTACTGATTCTGAGTGAGTTCTTTTGGGAAAGATTGTTTTGATATGATAACAGAGGTTGTCTTTTAAAATGCAAATGAAGCAAGATTACTGTTTGCAAGCAAACAAAAAGATGTTGCTGTAGCATGGGCTGTGTGAGGGAAATGAAGGTAGATGAAAAATTGTCTTATGGCTTACAAAAGGGGGTTTGTGGGAACTCACAATGAGGGATGAAAGGTGAGAAGATAAAGTAGATTGGGGAAGAGAACATATTTGGAGAATTGAATATTTAGGTGGGGAGAGCCTCTTCGGATATAATCGGATTAAATAATAAATTCACAGGGAAGTGTTAAGAAGGAACTGGAGATACTGGAGGATCAAAGGTAGACAAAAGTGCTGGAGAAACTCAGCTGGTGGACAAGATTTACAACTTTTTATTGATACAGGAAAAGCTGCTGTTTCCACCCCCTGGAGAGTGGGGGGAAGCCACTTACAGGCCCTAGGCAATTAACTAATTATGTATGGACGGCAATTAACCCATGTCTTGCCAGATCTACATTCCCAGGTTGGAGGAGTTTTTGCTGGAAACTAGTGACCAAGGCCATAAAAGCTATATGATAATGGTGCTGGGACAAGAAGAAATTGAGACTGTATTGAAAAGAACAACCAAGTATTGCTAACAACATGAACTGCTGTAAAGATTGAAGATCATCGTCGTTGGATACATTTGATTGACTGTGAACAGTTTGTTGAAACAAGGACGATGGGCTTTGACGCTCCCTTTATTCTGGGGTGGCCCAGCCCACATGGACTGAACTTTCTTCAGAATGGCAAACTTGCGGACTAACCCACATTTAAAGGATGGTACACACCTCCTTTTAAACAAGATTGAAGTCAAACATGACAAGCGCAGCAAAGATAACCTGACTACAGACAGTAAGAGGTCTGCAAAGGCCAGTTAAATCTACCTGTTTTTGCCACAACCAAGGCACTGGTGTATTTTTAGGAAACAGTATATTTGTGACAGGGCATTGAAATGTTGCAAATGCAGTGCCACACAAGAGAAGCATGAACCAGTTACACCAGCACACGGGGAATTCCAAGCGAAGCCGAATAAAGGCTGAGCAATTTTTATGATCCTTTTCCTGTCCTATGGTAGTATCTTAGTGTCACGTCCGGGGGAGGTTGGTGGCCATTTAAAATGTTTGGAGGGACTTGTGGAACGATTGTCCACTATGAATTGATTGTGTTACTAGTGTACTATTAATTTGTCTGATGAGATGCTTATGGTCTTTCATATGTACTCAGCAAGGACTGTAGTTGTTATCAAAATTTTGATAAAAGGATGGAATGATGAAGCCGAATTTTAATTAAAAATATAAGAAGATATTAAATTGGCCTCTGACCATGACTAATGTCTGTGGAATGTGCTAAGGGGACAAAAAAACCCTATTTAATGCAATGTAATTCTGTTGTTCAGAGAAGTGGACGGAGGACGGTCAAGTGTCTGTATTGGTCACTTGACTGGAGTTCTCCCTCCCTTCCATCGGCCGATAATAAGGAAAGTTTTGAACTGGTCTACCAAACAGTTTGTGTGGTGTCTGTTTATTAAGAAGCGAACCTGTTTAGTTGTTAAGAAAAGTAGCTTTTTCAATCCCAGGGATCAATCTCGTAAACCTACAATATATTTATATTATAGTATATGGACACATTGATCTGTTTTGTAGTAAATGCCTACTATGTTCTGTGTGCCGAAGCAAAGCAAGAATTTCATTGTCCTATCAGGGACACATGACAATAAACTAATTTGAACTTGAACTCAATCACAAGGATGTCCTTCCTCAAATTAGGAGACCAAAACTGAACACAATACTCCAGCCCTATACAACTGCAGAAGAACCTTACTCCTATACTGAAATCCTCTTGTTATGAAGGCCAACATTCCATTTGCTTTCTTCACTGCCTGCTGCACCTGCATGCCAACTTTAAGTGACGCCCAGGTCTCGCTGCACCTCCCCCTTACCTAACATAACCCCATTGAGATAATAATCTGCCCCCTTGTTTTTGCTGCCAAAGTGGATAACCTCACATTTATCTATGTTATACTGCATCTGCCACGCATCTGCCCACTCACTCAACCTGTCCAGGTCACACTGCAACCTGCTAACATCCTCTTCACGGTTCACACTGCCACCCAGCTTTGTGTCATCCGCAAACTTGCTAGTGTTGCTCCTAATTCCCTCTTCCAAATCATTAATATATATGGTGAACAGTTGGGGCCCCAACACCGAGCCTTGCGGCACTCCACTCGCCACTGCCTGCCATTCTGAAAAGGACCCGTTCACTCCTACTGTTTGCTTCCGGTCTGCCAACCAATTTTCTATCCTTGTCAACACCCTACCCCCAATAACGTGTGCTCTAATTTTAGTCACCAGTCTCCCATGCGGGACCTTATCAAAGGCTTTCTGAAAGTCTAGATACACTACATCCACTGGCACCCCTTCATCCATTTTACCAGTCACATCCTCAAAATATTCCAGAAGATTAGTCAAGCAATTCCAGAAGATTAGACAAGCTCATTGTGAGGGGAGATGATTTCATCAATGTTCACACTGTGTTAATGATGGATAAACTGATATAAAACACACAGAGTTACAATAGACAATAGGTGCAGGAGTAGGCCATTCGGCCCTTCGAGCAACATCACCATTCAATGTGATCATAGCTGATCATCCCCATTCAGTACCCTGTTCCTGCCTTCTACCCATATCCCCTGACTCCGCTATGTTTAAGCCCTATCTTGCTCTCTTTTGAAATTATCCAGGGAACCGGACTCCACTGCCTTCTGAGGCAGAGAATTCCACAGACTCACAACTCTCTGGGTGAAAAAGTATTTCCTCATCTCCGTTCTAAATGGCTTACCCCTTATTCTTAAACTGTGGCCCCTGGTTCTAGACTCCCCCAACATCAGGAACATGTTTATTGCCTCTAGCATGTCCAAACCCTTAATAATCTTTTATGTTTCAATAAGATACCCTCTCATCCTTCTAAACTCAGGGGTATACATACCCAGCTGCTCCATTCTCTCAGTGTATGACGGTGCCGCCATCCCGGGAATTAACCTGGTGAACCTACGCTGCACAGGTACACTGAGATAATGGTGAGGGGAGGTGAAATCATCAATGGTCACACTGTGATAATGTTGCATAAACAAGTATAAAACACTCACAGAGTTACACACAGGTACACCGAGATAATGGTGAGGGGAGGTGAATCATCAATGATCACCCACAGATAATGATGGTTAAACTGATATAAATCACTCCTTGTTTACTTCATAGTTACTCTGTTGCACTGAGATGAAACACACAATGATGGTTAAACTGATGATTCCATGATCTTATGAAGCCTCTCCCTCACTACCTCTCGCCATCTCTCTCCCTTCCTCTCCCTCCTGCTCGCCCCCCCCCCTCACTTTCCCTCTCCCCTCCCCCTCCCTTTCTCTCTCTCCCCCCCTCTCCCTTTCTCCATCCCCTTTTCTCCCTCTCCCCCTCCCTTTCTCCCCCCCTCTCTCTCTCCCAGAGGCAGGGAGGGGGAGGAGGAGAGGATGGGGCGTTGCAGGGCTCGAAATTAACGGTTGCCCGGGTGCCATTGACCACTCAAAGCGCCGCCGGGCAGCCTAAACACCGAGTCATTTTGCCCGGCTTGGCAACCAGATACTGGTTTGTACCGAAGATAGACACAAAAAAACTGGAGTAACTCCATGGGTCAGGCAGCATCTCAGGAGAAAAGGAACGCACCATTTTGTGTTGGCGGTGACGGCTGTATTGTGTGGGAAAGATACTAGATGCGGGGTGACGAAGGGTCGAAGCGAATGACGGCCCCCGAACAGCGACAGCGGCTCCATTACCTCCTCCTCCCGCCTCCCGCCCGCCCTGATAAGGGCCGCTGCTTGCAAATCCGCTAACGGCCCACTTTCAAAACAAACCCTCCCGCACGCCGAGACCGGGAGGAGGGAGGGAGGGGGAGACCTCGGCGTGCAGGAGGGTTTGTTTTGAAAGCGGTTATCGCCGTTAGCGGGTTTGCAAGCAGCGGCCGCGATCAGGGAGGAGGAGGAGATGGAGCCGCGGTCGCGGTCCCTGTGCGAGACCCGTCATTCGCTCCAACACTTCTGAAGCAGCTGCACCATAGATCTTTGAGCTGCACCGCTTGGCCCCGCACCTTGCTGTTGGCTGGCGGAGGAGGGAGGCGGTGGCGTCGAGTTCCCAACGGCCAAGGCAGCGGGGGAATGTTGTCCGAGGAGCGCTGACCTTCCTTACTCCCCACCTCGCCCACCTTTCTCTCTCTCTCTCTCTCTTGTACGCCCCCTCCACCCCCCCTCCCCCCTTATCCTGGTACCCCTTATCTCCATCCCGCACTGATCCCCATTCCCGCCTCTATTCAGTCCTCACTGACATCCCCTGTGCTCCCCTCCCCATCTCCCCCCCCCTAATCTATTCATCCTGCGCTGATCACCCTATCCACCTCGCATTGACTCCTGCCACCCCCCCCCCAATTCACCCTGTACTTACCCCTTTCCCATCCATCCTGCACTTCTCCATCCATCCCGTACTGACCCACCCTCCATTTACCCTGCACCTTCCCCTCATTCATCCTGTAGTGATCTCCCATTCATCCTGCACAGACCCTCCGATCCACACTGTACTGACCCTCCCCCATTCATCCTGCGCTGATCTCTCCCCCCCCCATTCAACATCACTGACATCCCCCGTGCTCTCCCCTCACAATTTTACCTACTCCAACCAACACGTACTAATTCACCTGCCTCAATCCATCCATTCTGCACCGACTGCCTTCTAACCACCGCCCCCCATCCCCCCCACCCCCCCGCCATCTATCCACCCCGCACTGATTCACACACACCCCCCTCCCTGACCCTATTGTCCTGGAAATTTCTTTAGAGCGAACATTGACTATGTTTGATAACGGAATGCAATCAAATATGTTTTAATTCCCAATATTATTATTTGATTTAATCCATAAAGATGGATTAATTATATTGTGAACACGTGAAACATTAAAACCGCAGTGTTCGATTGTCACTGCTACCGTTGACACGTTATTACAGAATTCATTTTAACGGCAAATCAATGCTCTTAATATGGAATATCAGTACTGTGGTTATTTAATGAGCAACATTCACAACTATACGTACGCATATATGTTACCATGGTCCAGGATTTATTGACACAGGTTGATCATACGCTGAATAATTCAACCACATTTTTGTTTGGAAGTGGAAAGAACTAATAGAAATTGCATTAATTGCAATTAATGCATTAATTGCAATGTGTAAAAAGAGTTGAGATACTGTCTTATAATTTTGCTGCATGTCATTGTGGGATATATCATGTCTTGATTGGTGAATGTTTAGTTTGTGACTTTATTTGAAGCAGAAATAATATGTGAATGCTTCATTGAGTATAATTCCGACTGGTAACTACGCACTTCGTCCGAGCACATTATCGCACACGTCATGCAAGCCATCTTAAATGACCACCTAAACTGTCATTTGGCAACCTAAAAAGCTGCCAAGGTTGCCCGGCTGGCAACAGGGAAAAAAAGTTAAGCGAGAGCCCTCGCGTTGAAGAGGGAGGGGGTGAGGGCTAGAGAGGGAGAGAGGGAGGGAGAGAGGAACTTGGTGGGCCAAAGGGCCTGTTTCTGCACTCTCTCCCTCTCTATCCCTCCCTCCCTCTTGAAACTTTCTCACGCATTCGATCCCTCCCTCTTCCCCTCCATTTCCCCCTCCCTCTCAAACTTTCCAAAGCTTTCTCAAATGCTCTCACTCATTCCTTCAATCCTTCCCTCCCTCTCTTCCTCTCCCAACCCACACCCTCTCCCTCTCCTCTCTCAGGGGGTGTGTGTGGGCGGGGTGTGTGTGGGGGAGGGGGGTGTGTGTGGGGGAGGGGGTGTGTGTTGGCAGGGTGTGTGTGGGGGAGAGTGTGTGTGTGGGGGAGGGGGTGTGTGTTGGCGGGGTGTGTGTGGGGGAGAGTGTGTGTGGGGGAGGGGGTGTGTGTTGGCGGGGTGTGTGTGGGGGAGGGGGTGTGTGGGGGAGAGTGTGTGTGTTGGCGGGGTGTGGGGGGGGAGGGCAGCGAGCTTTGTGGAGCCGGATAGAGGGTGTGTGGCCGGGGGGGGGGTGTGGGTGTGGACGGGGTGGGTTGTGGGGGAGGGGATGCGTGGGTGGGATGTGAATGGGGGGAGGAGGGGTATGAGAGCTCAGAGAAAAGACGGTTGGGGAGAGGGGGTACAGGCACGTGCCTTCAGGGTATGCTGTGACTAATATCTCCCCCTCCCTCTCACACCCACCCCTCTCTTACCCCCCCCCCTCTCTCACCCCTCTCCCCCCCTCCCTCCCCATCTCTCTCTCCCCCCCTCCCCCCACTCTCTCCCCCTCCCTCTCCCCCCCCTCTCACGCCCCCTCTCACAACCCCCCCTCCCTCTCTCTCCCCCCCTCTCTCTCCCCCCTCTCAGCCCCCCCTCTCTCCCCCTCTCTCCCCCCCTCTCCCCCCTCTCCCCTCCCCCCTCTCCCTCTCTCCCCCCCCCCCTCTCCTCACGCCCCCTCTCACAACCCCCCCCTCTCCCTCTCTCTCCCCCCATCTCTCTCCCCTCTCACCCTCTCTCCCCTCCCCCCTCCCTCTCTCCCCCCCCTCTCACGCCCCCTCTCACAACCCCCCTCTCTCCCCCCCCACCTCTCCCTCCCTACCTGACTACTATTATAAAAAGGTAATTATTAAAATATAAATAGAAAAGATTCCCAATTCATTTCCTAAATTCAGTCATTATTATTAAATGGTTATTATTTTAACAATCGATCTTAGGTAGGCATAATTCTCCCGTGCCTTTCAATACAATATAATACAATTTATTTGTTGTCATTTGAACCAAGAGGTTCAAACAAAATTTGGTTTCTGCAGTCATACAAAAAAGAAGAAGTACCAAGACACAACACAATTTACACAAACATCCATCACAGTGAATAATAATAATAATAATAATAATAATAATACATTTTATTTATGGGCGCCTTTCAAAAGTCTCAAGGACACCTTACAGAATTTAACAAGAGTAAAAAACATATAATCGGAGTAATATAAATAATAAAGACATCACCAATACACAAATTAAAGACAGAATTCGATCCAAAGACAAAAAAAATCAAAAACACAATGTGAAGAGAGAGAGCAGCGGCAGCTAAACCGCGCCAGCGTACACTCTCCCTTCCGACCGCCATCTTGGACACAAACTAAAATAATCACTTACACACAAAAATCATCCCCCCTCAATGGTTACCACTGTGGGGGAAGGCACAATGTCCAGTCCCCATCCCCAGTTCTCCCAAAGTCAGGCCTATTGAGGCCTCCGCTATAGCCTCTACGGAGGCCCGATGTTCCTGGCCGTTCTCGCCGGGTGCTGTTGTCCCGGCGTCGGGAGAGTCCTCTCAGCGGCTGGGCCTCCTGGAACGGCCGCTTCCTTACCGGAGACCGCGGCTTCCGAAGCCGACAAGGCCGCGTCGGTTTGGAGCTCCCAGGCTCCCGATGTTGAAGTCGGCGCCGCCCGCTCCGCTCCGTAGACCCGCAGCCCGGAGGTGTTGAACTCGGCGGTCACAGCTCACCGGAGCTCCAGCGCGTCGATCCAGCGCGGCGACCCAGGCAAGGCATCGCCCGCTCCGCTCCGCGATAGCGCTCCAGCGCTGTGCTGCCACCGAAGCCAAGGTGCTGGGCGGTCCCTGCCAGCAAACGGCGCTCCACGCCCGCTGGTAGGCCACGAGGACGGGTCGACGGGGCAGCCCGGAGAAAAAGCTGCCTCACCGACCAGGTAGGGACCTAGAAATATAGTTACCCCCTTCCCCCCACATTAAAAAGTCTATTTCTCCCACAAACAAAACACATGACTCACTAGAACTACAAAAAAAAAGTGAATTAAACGGACGGCTGCTGGTTAGCAGCCGTTCCCCAAGATGGCTCCTCCTCACTGTGATGGAAGGCAAAGTCTTATCTCTCCCCTGCACTCCTCATTCTCCTCCCGATGTCAGAGTCAAAGCCCCCGGCGTGCACTAATAAATCCCGCGGCCATTTAAAGCCGTGCCGGGCGATGCAAGGCTGCGCTCCGGGTCTTGGTGTTGGAGCCCCTGGCAGGCGCTAACAAGTCCCGCGGTCATTTAAAGCCACGCCGGGCGATATAAGGCCCCGCTGCAGGTGATCCTCAACCCCGCAACTCGGGCGGGAGAAGGCGCCATTGCGGAAGCCCCAAAAAGCGGTCTCCCAGCAAGGACCCGTGGGCTCCAGGTGTTACTGTCCACCAGACCTGCGTTGGAGCCTCCGAATCTCTGGGGTTGGGCTGTAGCAGCTCGCCACCACAGCTCCTCCCGCTCCAAACTCGGCCAGCTCCGCGATGGTAAGTAAGTCCGCAGGCTATGCGACTGGAGCCCCAGGTCGTTCCGGTTGGATGCCGCTCCACGGTGCTCGGCCCCAACGACAACGGAGACCCGACAGAGAAAAGGTCGGGTTCCCCATGCAGGGGAAAGATTTTTAAAGTTTATCCACCCCCCGTCCCCCACACACATACCCAGTTTAAAAAATAAATAAAAACTACATTCAAACAAGACAAAAAAAATGTACAATGTTCAACTCACTTGCCGTGGACGCTGCTTCAAGCCTTCACTAGCAACGGGCAATAAAGGTAGCTCAAATTCTGCCTTGGCACCATGGCCTGGGTGCAAGGTGCTGCGCATGCCCATAGGAAAGGACACCAATCTGCGCATGAACGATTTTTAAGATGATTTAAAAGTGGACTGACTGCCTAGTGCCTACCCTAAGTAATTACTCACAGCACGCACCTGGGGGGGGTATCACGGGGGAAGGAGGCAGGAGCCAGCGAGGTGGTCCAGAGGGGAAGGGGCTGGAGTGGACGGTGCAATGAGGACTCCCAGCGGGCGCTGGTCACTGGACGTTCTCCTCCGCCGGGATCAGAATCTCCACTCTCCCACGCCGACATCTTCTGGCCCCTCCGAAAATTGTGTCCGGTTGGAAACCACTGCTGGCCATCCTCAGCTCCAGTAGAGACGCGATGGCACAGGAAGGAGCAGACCGTCCTGCAGAGTGACAGGAGAAAACACCAATCCACACGGCGCTGACTGGCAGGAGAGGAGACCGATCTGCGCACACGCGATTTTTAAGATTTTTAAACCTCTCTAACTTTCACATTAGACCACCGATCGGAACAAAATGTGGAGCACTCACAGCACAGGAGAATAGTGAGTAAGCTGACGAAAAATCTTAGCGTTATCGTGTACCGTGTGCGCGCAAATAGAAAGACCGCGCAAACTGGAAGATAACAAGATCAGAGCTTTAGTTATGTATAGATAGATATTCTTTCCGCTGACTGGATAGCATGCAACAAAAAATCTTTTCACTGTACCTCGATACACGTAACAATAAACTGAACACCCTCTCTCTCCCCCCCTCTGTCACCCCCCCCCCTCTCTCTCCCCTCTACCCCTCTCTCCCTCCTCTCTCCCCCTCTCTCTCTTCCTACAGTCTCCGATATCATTGTCTACACCCTGATTACGTTCATCGAAGCCTTGGAAATCGAGGAAAGGATTTTGCTCTAAGAATACTTCTGGTTCAAGTGGATACGGTGAGGAGGGGAAGGGGATGGAGGGGGGGGGGAGGGAGTGAGTGAGTAGGAGAAATGTTGATAAAGTTTTCGAAAGCTTGAGGGATGGAGGGTGGGAGGGAATTAGTGTGGTAAGTTTTAGAAAGTTTGAGAAAATAGGGAGGGAGGGGGAGAGAGCGACAGGCGAGAGAGGGGGAATGAGGAGATAGAGTAGAGAGTGGGGGAGAGAGGTAGAGTGTTAGGGGAGAGAGAGAGATGGGGAGAGACTAGGGGAGAAAGGTGAGGGGAGAGAGCGTGTAACTGATTTGATTTAAATGACACCCAATCCCAACGTTTATTTCCCCAGAAACACCCTCACGACGTCCTCAACGATTTGGCTCGAATTTGTATCCTAGCAGATTGCACATTGATTCTAGTTTGGAGGTACATTCCCTCTCTCCCTCCGTCCCTCTCTCCCTCTGTATCTCCCTCCCTCCCTCTCTCACTCTCTCTCACCCTCCCTCCCCTCTCTATCCCCCTCCCTCCCTCTCTATCTCCATCTCTCTCTCTCCCTTTCCCTCTCATCTCTCAAAAAACGTTCCAAAACGTTCTCACATTCATTCCTTCCCACCCTCCCTCTATCCCTCCTTCCCTCCCCCTCCCTCAAACTTTCTTGAATTTACCAAATCGTTCTCAAACTTTCTCACACTCATTCTCTCGCTCCCTCGTTCTGCACCGGTTCATCACACACTCTCGCTCTACCCATTGCAGCGTTGAAGAAACAGCGCGGTACCTGGAAACCTACAAGATGTACGAGAATAAGCCAGCTGATATATTGAAGGAGAAAGTGGAACAGGATTACATATCAAAGGTAATTAATAGTTTCGGTTAATTATTGTCACGTGTACAGAGTTACAGTGAAAAGCTTTCTTGTTGCGTGCGATGCAGTCAACGAAAAGAAGATACATTCTCTCCCCCACTCCCTCCCTTGCTCCATCTCTCCCTCTCCTTCTCTCACTCCCTCCCCTCTCTTTCTCAATTTAATTTAGTTCATTGTCATGTGTACCAAGGTACAGTGAACTTTTGTTACACACGTGACAATTAACTAAACTAAACCCCTCTCTCTCCCCGCTCTCTAAACTAACCAAAACTAAACTAAACCCCTCTCCTTCCCCCCTCTCTCTCTCTTTCTCTCCCCGCTCTCTAAACTAACCAAAACTAAACCTCTCTCCCTCTCCTCTCTCTCTCTCCCCATCTCTTTCTAAACTAATACAATAAACAAAACAAAACTTATCTTTCTCCCCCACCTCTCCCCCCACTCTCTGCCCCTCTCTCCTATCTCTCTCCCCCTCTATCTCTAAACTAAACTACTCCCCCCCCCCTCACTCTCCCCCCTCTCCCTCCCCTTCTCTCAGGAGATGAGTTTAACTTGGTGGTGTTTAGCACAGACTCAGTGGGCCGAAGGGCTGTTCAATACTGTTTGATAATCTCAGTTCCCACAATAACGACAAGATTATATTCAGCGTGGATTTGAATAAATTTTACTTTTGAAGCTCTTAAAACAAAGATCTCGAGGCGCAGGTACACAGTTGCCTGAAAGTGACGTCACAGATAGATAAGGTCTTTTGGCACATTGGCCTTCTTCAGTCAGAGTATTGAGGACAGAAGTTGGGAGGTCATGTTGCAGTTGTACAAGACGTTGGTGAGGCTGCATTTAGAGTATTGAAGGGTCTCGACCCGAAAAGTCGCCTATTTCCTTCGCTCCATAGATGCTGCCTCACGCGCTGAGTTTCTCCAGCATTTTTGTCTACCTTTAGAGTATTGTGTTCAGTTCTGGGCACCGTGTGGTTGGAAAGATGTTGGCAAGCTGGAAAGGATGCGGAGAAGATTTACGAGGTTGTTGCCAGGACTCAAGGGGTCTTTGCGACAAGGAGACGTTGGAGCAGGCTAGGAATCCCATTCTTGGACTGCAGGAGGATGAGGGGTGATCTTTTCGAGATGTACAAAGTTATGAGAGGAATAGATTGGGTAGACGCACAGGGTCTCTTGCCCAGAGTAGGGGAATCGAAGATCAGAGGACTTAGTTTTAAGGTGAAGGGGAAAAGATTTAATAGGAACCTGACGGGTAACTTTTCCACACATAGGGTGGTGAGAATATGGAACGAGCTGCCAGAGGAGGCAGTTGAGGGACGATCACGACACTTGGACAGGTACATGGATAGGACAGATTTGTAAAGATATGGGTCAAACGTAGGCACGTGGGACTAGTGTAGATGGGACATGTTGGCCGGTGTGTGCAAGTTGGGCCAAAGGGCTTGTTTCTACGCTGTATCACTCTGACACTGTGACTATTGAAAGACGTGTGTGTGTCTGACCCCCAGGAGGAGTGTGTGATGGGACGGGGGACGGTGAGAGAGGGAGGGAGAGAGGGAATGAGTGTATGAGTAAGTTTGAGAGTCTGAAAGAGAGGAGAGGGGGAGGGAGGGAGGAAACAGGGTCCTGAGGTAAAATCTACAGCATTACCGAGACTCAGATAAAGTGGGTTCGATAAAGTGGATCTTGTTTTCGAATCTGTTGGGGGAAGAGAGGAGAAAGAGTTAGTGTGAGAGAGGGATGGGGAGAGAGGGAGGGAGGGAGAGGGGGGAGGGAGAGAAGGAGAGAAGGAGAGAGGGATGGTAGGATGGGGATAGAGGGAGGGAGAGAGCAGGAAAGAAGAGAGGGAGAGGACAGATGGAGAAAGGAGGGCAGGGAGGAAGGAGAGGAGGGAGACGGGGTGGGAGGGGACACTCACAGAGTGTTCGAGAGATTTCTGCTCTGAATCGATCGATTTTGGTTCTAAGTTGAGAGAGACATCGTCGAGGGTAGAGTTTATCGGATTCTCTGGTAGGAGAGAGAGGGGAGAGAGAATATTTAATGCGTATCACATCTGCCTCCCTCTCCCTCCTTCCCTCCCTCCATCTATCCCTCTCTAACACCTCCCACCCTGCCTCTCCCTCCATTTCTCTTTCTCCCTCTCTTCCTCCCTTTCTCCCTCTCCCTCTCTTCCTCCCTCTCTCCCTCTCCCTCTCTCGCCCTCTCTCCCTCCCTGCCTCCCTGCCTCACTGCCTCCCTTTCTCTTTCTCCCTCTTCCTCCCCCTCTCCCTCCCTCCCTCACTCACCATCTCCCACCTCCGTGCGGAAGGCCTTGTTGACGGTGTAGACCTCGTTCGGACCTACCTCCCTCTCCCTCTCCCTCCGCCTCTGCCCCCTGGCTCCCTCGATGACCCAGGGGGCGAGACAGAGGCAGAGGAAGACCCATCCCTGGGCGAGGAGGAGGGAGGCGAGGGGGGGGTCATCCCAAGCATCAGGTCTTGCTCCCAGGCGTGGCCTTCTCTCTCCGCCGAGATAGGCCCCAAAGCAGGCCGCCCAGACCACCACGGAAGCACAGGCCGAAGAGAGGAGGTAGGCTGCAAGCCTGCGGTCCCGTTTCCCAGGGCAACGTAGGCCCAGGCCTGCCAGAACTAGGCCAAGGAGCAGCAGGCCCATAACATATGCCGAGGCTCCGGTGAAATCAGCCTTGGCGATCGAGCAAGGGCTCTGTCCAGCCTCCCGTTCCAAAGGTCTGGCCCTGACGGTGGATGTTAGGAGCCAGGAGGCCTTTATGACGCACTCCACTGAGAACAGGCCCAGGGCCGCCGCCAGGCAAGCCCCATCTCTCGGCGGGCGGCCGTAGCGAGATTTCCAGGCCAAACTACCAGCCAGGGCCGAAAGACAGCTGAAACACAGGCCGCAGAGGCACCCGAAGAGGATGCGGCGGGCCGAGCAGTTGTCGGGGTGAGGCCTGACCACGAAAGCCAGGCTCAGGCCTACTAGGCCCCAGGCTCCAAGGCCTAGCGAGGCCCGGAGAGCGAACCGGCCCTTCCCGTCTGTTTTTCGGGCCCGTACTTCAATTATGAGCAGGGCAAGCAGCAGGCAGGCCCCAAATAGTAGGCCGAAGGAGGCCAGGGACTCCACAAGAATGCCCCAGGCCTCCTTTAGGCCACACAGGCCGAAGTAAATCCAGTTCAGGTCTCTCCGACAACCAACTGGAGCGGTGGCCATCTTGGATGGAGTCTGGTGGAGAGGAGGGATAGAAAGAGAGAGGGGATTAGAGGGCGTAAACGAGGAAGGGGGAGAGATAGGGGGGGAGAGGGAAAAGAAGGGATTATAGATTAAATGGCATGAGCAAGGGAGGGAGAGAGAGGGGAGGAGGGAAAGATAGAGGATCAAAGTGTGTAAACGAGGAAGGGGAGAGGGAGAGAGAGGAGGAAAGAAGTGATTAAAAAGCATAAATGAGGGAGGGGAAAGAGAGGGTGGAAAAAGAGAGGGTGAGGGGGAAGAGAAGGAGGAGGGAGATAGGGAAGGAATGGATTATAGGGTGTAAATGAGGGAGGAGGAGAGAGGGGAAAGAGGGAGGAAGGAAATAAATGGGAGTAAAGGATTAAATAAGGAAGGGGAAGAGAGTGGAGGGTTAATCAGGAAGGGAGAAGGTGGGGCAGGTTTATAAACCTTTGCAAAGCTAAATTGTCTCCCTCCCCCCATCCCTCTCCTTTAACAGAGAACAGTACTGCACTGGAAAAGGCCCTTCGGCCCACCATCGTGCTGTACACGATGCCAAGTTAAACTGATCTCCTCTGCACTTGATCCACATCCCTCCATTCCCTTCATCCCCACCTGCCTCTCCGATACCCTCCCTCATGCTACTAGGATTGGAGTGAGGGAGAGAGGGAGGGAGAGAGAGAGAGGGGGAGGGAAAGAGAGTTTAGTTTATTTTCACGTGTACCGAGGTACAGTGAAAAGCTTTTTTGTTGCATGCTATCAGTCAGCGGAAAGACTATACATGTTTACAACCGAGCCGTCGTACAGAACGTCGCACAGTGTACAGAAACAGGATAACGTTTAGTTTAGTTTAAAGAGAGAGAGAGAGAGATAGAGAGAGAGA
>NW_022630726.1:39872-66762 GCF_010909765.2 Amblyraja radiata | reverse complement strand
TCTGTCTGTCTGTCTGTCTGTCTGTCTGTCTCTCTCTCTCTGTCTCTCTGTCTATCTGCGGGATGTAAAAGACACAGTTAGATTTAGCTCTTTGGGTAAAGGAATCAAGGGATATGGGGAGAAAGTAGGAACGGGGTACTGATTATGGATGATCAACCATGATCACAGTGAATGGCGGTGCTGGCATTTATCTCTATTTATCTCTCCCTCTATCTCTCAATTTCTGTCTCTCTATCTATCTCTCTGTATATCCTTCTATATATATATATACCCCTCCCTCTACCCCTCGCCCACTCCTACTCTCTCTCTTTCACTCTCTCTCTCTTTATATCCCTCTCTCCCACTCTCTCTCTCCCACTCTCTCTCTCCCTCTCTCTTTCTCTCTCTCTTTCTCTCTCTCGCTCTCTCTATCTCTCTCTCTCTCTCTCTCTGTCTATCTCTCTATCTGCGGGATGTACAAGATACAGTTAGATTTAGCTCTTAGGGTAAAGGAATCAAGGGATATGGGGAGAAAGTAGGAACGGGGTACTGATTATGGATGGTCAGCCATGATCACATTGAATGGCGGTGCTGGCTTGAAGGGCTGAATGGCCTCCTCCTGCACCTATTGTCTATGTTACCTTCTCCCAACTAACAATTACCCCATCAGTCTGAAGAAGGGTTTCGGCCCGAAACGTTGCCTATTTCCTTTGCTCCATAGATGCTGCTGCACCCGCTGAGTTTCTCCAGCATTTTTATCCACCTAACAATGATCTATTCCACATTTTCTTTGAAATCCAATGCTGTTTTCACTCCTTACACTTCCTTATCTCTCTACCTCCCATCACTGAAGAAGGGTCTTGCCCTAAAACGTCATGGTTTCCTTCTCTCCACAGAGGCTGCCCGACCCGCTGAGTGACTCTAGCACTGTGTGACCTTCTTCCCATGATGCATGCCGCCCCCCCCCCCCACATGACTGCGCAATGGCAGGGGGTGGTGCCGACAGTCGCCCTCAGATGGGCAGTGACGCCTGGGAGCCGATTGTACAGTCCGTCCGTGCGTGCGGCTGACGTAACGGTGCGGTGCGGGCGGCTCGACGCGGTTCACCAATGTTCGACTGTGTGAAAAATGTTTTCCTCATCTCGGTCCTAAAAGATTTCCCCCTTATCCTTAAACTGTGACTCCTTGTTCTGGACCCCCAACATCTGGAACAATCTTCCTGCATCTAGCCTGTCCAACCCCTTAAGAATTTTGTAAGTTTCTATAAGATCCCCCTCAATCTTCTAAAACCTAACGAGTACAAGCCGAGTCTATCCAGTCTTTCTTCATATGAAAGTCCTGACATCCCAGGAATCTGTCTGGTGAACCTTCTCTGTACTCCCTCTATGGCAAGAATGTCTTTCCTCAGATTAGGAGACCAAAACTGTACGCAATACTCCAGGTGTGGTCTCACCAAGACCTGGTACAACTGCAGTAGACCCTCCCTGCTCCTATACTCAATTCCTTTTGCTGTCAGGGTGACATCAGGGCAACGGTGGTGTGCGCGTGTGTGCAGCAGACCTCACCGCGCTGGGCGGGGAGACGTGCGGGCGGCTCGACTCAGTGCCCGGATGCTCGGCACCCCCCAGGACAGCGCGCCTCCCGCTCGCCCACTTGCCTCCTCACCCCCTCCTCTCGCCTCACACACACACCCCCTCCTCTCCCCTCACAATAACCCGTCCCTTCTCCCTCTCCCCTCACTTCCACCGTGTTCATCCCCGCCCCCATTGCCGCCCTTGCTTCCTCACCACCTCTCCCCTCCTATCACCCCTCTAACTCCCCCATCCCCCCCACACCTCCCAATCCCCCCACTCCACCCCCCCCCCCACCCCTTCAACTTAGAAACATGGAAAATAGGTGCAGGAGTAGGCCATTCGGCCCTTCGAGCCTGCACCGCCATTCAATATGATCATGGCTGATCATCCAACTCAGTATCCCATCCCTGCCTTCTCTGCATACCCCCTGATCCCTTTACCCACAAGGGCCACATCTAACTCCCTCTCAAATATAGCCAATGAACTGGCCTCAACTACCTTCTGTGACAGAGAATTCCACAGATTCGTCACTCTCTGTGTAAAAAATGATTTTCTCATCTCGGTCCTAAAAGTTTCCCCCCTTATCCTTAAACTCTGTACTCTGTACTCCCTCTATGGCAAGAATGCCTTGCCTCAGATTAGGAGACCAAAACTGTACGCAATACTCCAGGTGTGGTCTCACCAAGACCCTGTACAACTACAGTAGAACCTCCCTGCTCTTATACTCAAATCCTTTTGCTATGAATGCTACCATACCATTTGCTTTCTTCACTAAATGAGGTAATTTGAGGAGCAACCTGGATTTGAACTAGGGACCTCCTGATCTGCAGTCAAATACTCTACCACTGAGCTATACACCCCCACTCAAGCACTTCAAGCACTAGTAATGTTCACTTGTTAGTAATGTCCTGTTTGCCAGCCTGTTGACCCTCTGTGTTCCCCTCCTGCAGGTTTTAGGAGCCATTGCTGTGGACGGAGAGACGGGGACGTGAGCGGCCATTGGGAGCGACCAGGGTGCCGATGAGCCCCCCATCTGCTCGGTGTGCGGGCTGAGCTTCGAAGGATTGAGCTTCGGTGGAGGACCACATGACGGGGCACAACAAGGATAAGCGTTATAAGTGCGATGTATGTGGCACGGCCTGCCAGAGCCCGAGCAAGCTGGACATCCACCGGCGGGTGCACACAGGAGACCGCCCCTTCGACTGCTTGGAGTGCGGCAAGAGTTTCAAGACGGCGAATGTCCTGGAGGCCCACCGGCTATTGCACACGGGCAAGAGGCCCTATGGCTGCTCCACATGCAGCAAGAGCTTTACCAGGTTGTCGGGGCTGCGGACCACCAGCGGGTGCACAGCAGTGAGTGGCCCTTCACCTGCTCCGACTGCGGAAAAGGCTTCAAGTCGTCCAAGGACCTGAAGGTGCACAGGCGGTTCCATACTGGGGAACGGCCCTTCACCTGCAGCGACTGCGGCAAGGGCTTCACCCAGTTCAGCGGCCTGCAGAATCACCAGCGCACCCACACCGGCGATCGTCCCTTCACCTGTACCAAGTGCGGCAAGGGCTTCACCCAGTCCAGCACCCTGGTGAAGCACCAGCGCACCCACAACGGCGAGCGCCCCTACACCTGTACCCAGTGTGGCAGGGATTTCATCTAATCCAGGCAACTGCTGGTACACCAGCGCACCCACACCGGCGAGCGTCCCTACACCTGTACCACGTGCGGCAAGGGCTTTGCCCAGTCCAGCACCCTGGTGGGCCACCAGCGCACCCACACCGGCGAGCGCCCCTACACCTGTGTCCAGTGCGGCAAGGGCTTCTCCCAGTCCAGCAACCTGCTGGTGCACCAGCGCACCCACACAGACGAGCACCCCTACACCTGCGCCCAGTGTGGCAAGGGCTTCACCACATTCGACAGCCTCCTGGTGCACCAGCGCACCCACACCGGCGAGCGCCCCTACACCTGCGCCCAGTGCGGCAAGGGCTTCACCAAATCCGGCAGCCTGTTGGAGCACCAGCGCACCCACACAGGCGAGCGCCCCTACACCTGCGCCCAATGTTGCAAGGGCTTCTCCCGCCCCTCCAGCCTGCTGTCCCACCTTTGTGTGCGCTGAGTGTGGCAAGGGTTTCACCCGCATGTGCAGCCTGTGGCAGCACCGGCGTACCCACAGCGGTGAGCATCCCTTCCCCTGCCCGTCCTGTGGTAAGGACTTCACCCGCCTTGACCACCTGCTGGAGCACCGGCGAGTCCACACCGGCCAGCGCCCCTTCACCTGCCCGCTCTGTGGCAAGGCCTTTGCCCGCTCCTCCAGCCTGCTGGCACACCGCCACGTGGACAGATAGGCGCTGTTTAGGTAGACACAAAATCCTGGAAGGAATGGGTAACATTTCTGGTCGAGACCCTCCTCAGTCTCGACCCAAAATGTCACTGAGTCCTTCTCTCCAGAGATGCTGCCTGTCCCTCTGAGTTACAGTAGCATTTTGTGTCCTTTTTTGTAAACCAGTAAAAAAATATTATACAATAGAATTGCTTAAATGGTAACTTCTTTGTGAGGAACTTATGTTAAGTTGCAAGAGAAGGGCTTGGAGCTGAGGTTTTCAAAAATACATTGCCCACAAAGGCATAAAGAACACACACACATAGGAGAACAGATGGCTTTTTATAACATGGAGATGTTGATGTAAATAGGCATAGCTTTGTTTGCTTTGAAGAGGCTATAACACTGTCAGAAGTTGTATTTGGTTTAGTTTAGTGTTTAGAGTATAGGCTGTATTTCCAGAGGTCTCTAAGGAGAGTAAACGTTTCACAGCCGCTGCTGCTGTCCTTCGACCGGTGCGCCGTGGAAAGTATCCTCTCCTATGGCATCCTGGTGTGGTTTGTTAGCTGCACTGTGGCTGAGAGGAGGGTGCGGCAGAGAGTTATTAAAACTGCACCGAGCATCACAAACGCTCAACTGCCCTCCCTGGATGACTTATACAGGGCCCGATGCTTGCGCCGGGCCACAAACATCCAGCAGGACACATCCCACCCTGCCAACCACCTTTTCACTCTGCTACCCTCTGGGAGGCGATACAGGTCTCTGAAGACTAAAAAATAGTTTCTACCCACGTGCGATAAAAGAACTTAACTCGAACAGAGAACACTGGGGGAAGCACAATATAATTTGGGGTGCAAGATAATGCACAATATACTTTTAAAATATTTTTAATACCTAATTATTATTTTCTTTACTGATCTTGTGTATATGTGAGTCAATGGCTGTTGTGTTTTGTTCTTTTTAAATCTTTTATCCTGTGTCTTCTATGTAAACACCGAAGGAGATGTAATGGAATTTTGTTGTACAGTTGTTGTGCAATGACAATAAACATATTTGATTTGATTTGATGGGTTTCTTCTCAAGACATGAGCATCGTGTGTCCTTTCTTTATGGCACATCTTTGAGCTCGGGTGTGTCATAAAGGGGATTTATGGTTGGCTATATTGGGTCGTGGGCACCAAGGCTGGATAATAGTCTGTGATCTGGTTTGTGCTGTTTAAATAGATTTATGTTGAGATAAGAGATAAGGCAGAGGTGATGGTTGTGTGACCTTTGTATAAGGGTGGTTTCTTATGTTTATAGAAAACTGAGAAAGTAACTCTCTTTTGATAATCTTCCATTTGCTGTGTGGAATGCTATTAGTGAGGAGGTCTTACATTCCTTTCGGCCAGAGATAGAAGGGGTAGGTTGTAATTCAGAATGAAACTAGACCCGAGCTTGGGTAGATGCGATTATAATTTATCAAGCGTGACAATTAGTGGCCTTTGTGCGGTTGGGGATTGTAGAAATAACTTTGTAAGAATGGGGCAAAACTCGTATTTAATCCATAAGTAACTATTTTAACTATGAAGCAGGGAAATTATTTGTCAAGTGTATTGTGTCTAATTAGGATTGTGAGTATTAGACTTTGTTTAAATCTGAAGTTTTAGAAATAACTTTCTTTTCCAAAAGTGAAAATATATGTTTTGTGTGTATGTATTGTGTGATTGCTGTATGATGTATATTTTATATATTTTTTTCCTTTTTTAAAAATTTTATTTATTAGAAGTAAGTACAATACAGTGGTACCTTTTTTCAGGTGCCAAATATATGTTGACCTGATACATTTTCTGTACAACTTCATTTTTAATTTAAAAAAAAAAGAGAAATGAAACAGAAAGAGATAATAGAGAGTAGAAAAACGTGCAGTGTGTATAAAAAAAGCAAACGATAGTGAGGAAGAGAAGTAAGAAAGAAAAAAGAGCAGCAGCGAGATTAACAAATCGGCGATAGGTGATGAGTTTTTATATTGTTGACCATCTTTCACCCAGACCTGAAACAGTTGGTTTTTACGATTCTGTTGCACCACAGGAATCCAAGAAGTCAATAAATGGAGACCAACTCGTTAAGAATTGGTCCGGTTTATCTATTAGGAGTCTCATTTCTTCAAGATGTGCTGTGTCCAACATATTTATAATCCACATTTCGAACGTTAGTATGGTTGTAATTTTCCAAAATTTGAGTATAAGTTTTTTTGCTATTATTAACCCATAATTAAAAAATGAATTTTGAAATGTGTTTAATTTGTTCCCGTCTCCCGTTACTCCAAGTATAATAATTTCAGTGTTATGTTCCATTTTTGTCTTGAATAATTTTGTGAAAATATCAAAAAATGTATATTCTGAGAGGTGTATTTTATATTCTGAGAGGTGTTCTTTGAGAACTAGTTTTAATGTTTCAGTCGTTTTACTTCATTGAAATAAAATGATTGTGAGCAAAGAGGTTAAAGAAAACCACAGAGGGGAAAAGGGGCCAGAAAACGGAAAATCATGTGACTATACGTGTGTCAATCATTGGAAAGGATTTGGTTGATTGGTTAATGCAAATAAGCTAAATGTATGGTAAACCATAATGATTGGTCTGAAGAAGGGTGTCGGCCCGAAACGTTGCCTTTTTCCTTCGCTCCATAGATGTTGCTGCACTCGCTGAGTTTCTCCAGCTTTTTTGTGTACCTATGATTGGTTAATAGTTTGCCACTCCCTTTGTACCATAATTGTCCAATACCTACATAATGCAGTTGCAGCACGGGACCCATACACAAATAAAACAATTTCTTCCATTGAACGTGTCCAAAGACAGGCAGCTCAATTTGTTACTAACACCTATGAGAGAGAAGCGAGTGTTACCAAACTTCTGAATTCTCTGGGGTTGAACCCTCTCCAAGACAGACGTGAAGCTCACCGTTTGATCTGTTTTTATAAGATGTTAAATGGTCAGCTCGACATAGATTACAAGACCTACACCAAACCCAAACCACTTAGGAGCAGACGAGGACATTCGATCCAATTCGTGATTCCAGCTACAAAGACAGATGTGTACATCAATTCGTTCTTCCCCCGCACAATTAAAGCATGGAATAATCTCCACTCTACTATAGTTACCCAACCAGATGCAACTACATTTAAAGTAGCTCTTTCTTCCCAATAACCCTTTCTGGCTTAAGTCCTCCCTCCACCACCTCCAGTTTAAATTCCATTAGGAATATTTTGGAGGACCAAGAGACCAAGAACGTGTTACGTTTGTTTCAAAGCAGCAGATCTTTCGACCTGCCCCAGACTTCTTAGCTTTGTGTTGGAAGGTTTAAAGAATTATCCAGTGCTGTCAGAGTAAAGAATCGATTCCAACAGCAAGAGTTTGAATCAAGTTTTCTTGAATTGGACTGACAAAAGAGGAAGTGCAGAGAAGGTTCACCAGACTGATTCCTGGGATGTCAGGACTGTCTTATGAAGAAAGACTGGATAGACTTGGTTTATACTCTCTAGAATTTAGGAGATTGAGAGGGGATCTTATAGAAACTTACAAAATTCTTAAGGGGTTGGACAGGCTAGATGCAGGAAGATTGTTCCCGATGTTGGGGAAGTCCAGGACAAGGGGTCACAGCTTAAGGATAAGGGGGAAATCCTTTAAAACGAGATGAGAAAAACTTTTTTCACACAGAGAGTGGTGAATCTCTGGAACTCTCTGCCACAGAAGGTAGTTGAGGCCACAGTTCATTGGCTATATTTAAGAAGGAGTTAGATGTGGCCCTTGTGGTTAAAGGGATCAGAGGGTATGGAGAGAAGGCAGGTACGGGATACTGAGTTGGATGATCAGCCATGATCATATTGAATGGCGTGGCAGGCTCGAAAGCCGAATGGCCTACTCCTGCACCTAATTTCTATGTTTCTAAAAGAACTCAGTTGATCACCAGCATCTGCAGTTCCTTGTTTATAAACCATTCTGGTTAACCATCTCTCCACCTTCCCCAAAGCCTCCACATCAGTCCTGTAAAGGAGTGACCAGAGCTGTATGCAATACTCCAAATGCTACCTGACCAACGTCCCTTAAAGCTTCACATATACATTCCTCTCTCCTTATCTCACATCCTTTTATCTCCTCATTTTCCCTCGCCTCTGTCACTTACTTCACTCATCTGCAGATCACCCCCTCATCTGTTAACATAGTGTCAGTCTGAAGAAGGGCCCTGACCCGAAATGTCACCTATCCATGTTCTCCACAGATGCTGCCTGACCCGCTGAGTTACTCCAGAACTATGTGAAACGTCACCTATCCATGTTCTCCACAAATGCTGCCTGACCCGCCGAGTTACTCCGGCACTTTGTGTTTGAGACAAAGAGTGATGCAGTGTGGAAACAGGACCTTCGGCCCAACTTGCCCAAACCGACCAACATGTCCCGGCTACACCAGTCCCACCTGCCTGCATTTGGTCCATATCCTTCCAAACTTGGCCTATATATGTACCTGACTATAACTTTCTTAAATGTTGGGATTAAAGTAAAGATTAATCTGACTTCTTTGGGTTTTGGGTTCTGAAGCTTTGTAATTCTGTGCTGTAGATGAGCTGGGTGATCCGGAAATTGGAGGCCAGCATTCAAACTGCATTCAAGCTGCTTCCTGTTGTGCCCAAGCAAAAGACATTGAAAATGGTGGGAGATGATGTGTTTCCTGAGAAGGTGCTGGCTTCTGTCAACAGAAGTCTTAAGAGAGGATGTGTTTCCTTTGGAGTTGGGTCTCTGTAAACAGGAACTTCTGTTGGGTAATTGATAAAGATCCTTACATTGTTTAAGAAGGTACTGCAGATGATAGACATTTGACTAAGTTACTGTTGTTTGGGGGTTTGTAACTAAAGTTTGTGATCGATATAACCATAGCATGGAGTATTGTGTTATTGATGTGTTAGACGTCATTGCTCCAACTCTGTATAAACATGTGACTACGTTTCCAAAATATTATAAAAAGATGCTGAATGTCTTTGATCATTAGAGTGATGGCCCAGGAAGGTTAAGTGTGTGTTGCATATTTGACTTTGTATCCCCTGGCACTCTCGATCAGTAAATGATCAGTAAAGCTTGTGTTGGTTGATCTAACTCATTGTGAGTTGTCTGTTTTAAGAAATGAACCTTAACAGTTCTGGACTCTCCCAACATGGGGAACATGTTTCCTGCATCTACCCTATCCAATCCCTCACTAATTTTATACGATTCTATAAGGTTCCCGCACATCCTTCTGAATTCCAGTGAATACAAACCCAGTTGACCCATTCTTTCAACATATGTCAGTCCCGCCATCCCAGGAATTAATCTTATGAACCTACGTTGCTCTCCCTCAATAGCAAGAATGGCCTTCCTCAAATTAGGAGACCAAAACTGCACTCAATACTCCAGGTGTGGTGTCACTAGTGCCATGTACAACAGCAGTAGGACCTCCTTGCTCCGAAACTCAACTCCTCTTGCTTTGAAGGCCAACATGCCATTAGCTTTCTTCATTGCCTGCTGTACCTGCATGCTTACTTTCAGTGACTGATGTACAAGGACACCCAGGTGTCGTTGTACTTCCCATTTCCCTAACCTGACACCATTCAGATAATATAGAGCTGGAGTAACACCTTACACTTCCTTATCTCTGTGTCTCCCTCTCCTGTGACTCTCAGTCTGAAGAAGGTTCCTTCACTTCAGAGATGCTGCCTGTCCCGCTGAGTTTCTCCAGCATTTTGTATCTGTCTATGGAGAACATGTGGATGGGGAACGTTTTTTTAAGTCACGACCTTTCTTCAGACCTGAAACATCGTCTATCCACATTGACCAGAGATGCTGCCTGACCCGCTGAGTTACTCCAGCACTCTGTGAAACGTCACCTATCCCTGTTCTCCACAGATGCTGCCTGGTTGTAGAATCTGTGTGTGAAAGTCGATCTAAAAAGTAGTTTTGTCTTCCTCTAAAACTTTAATCACCAATAAGTTGTGAAATATATCATCAAATTTTAAGTGAACCTGATCACTGCATAGAGGAGATAAATGTGAGTCAGAATGTGTAAAAATCTAAGCATCACCGTGTAGCGTTTTGGCGAAAATATTTAAAATATCCACACACATACAAGATGAAACTTTTATAGGTATAGAGATTACATTTACTTTACAGATGATAAACCAGTAACAGACATTGTTCTGTAAATGAAGAATTTTGAACAATAATAATAATAATGTTTGTTTATAGGGACAGTGCATATTAATGAACATTTGCATGTAAATATGCGAGATTGTAGCCAATCAGTAGCTAATTTCCGTCTCTAGTCCCAGGCAAAGGTAGGTGAAGTGTCTTGCCCAAGGACACAACGGCAGCACACACTCCAAGCAGGATTCGAACCAGCCACCTTCAGGTTGCCAGCCGAACACTTAGCCCATTGTGCCATCTGTCGCCCAATGCTGCTGTTGTCACCATCAATCCGCAGCAGGAGGCGGGGGGCTCTGAAGAAAATTTTACAGCCAGATTTATCACGTCTGAGAATTTTTAGATACCAAAGGAATGAAGAAAAAACTCAAATAATGCCTTACTTGATGAAATACAGTGAGCAAACGTGATAATTCCCAATATTTTCAATGTTTACCAAGCCCTTTAGCTGCAGTAGTCCCTTCAGTTCTCGCTTCTCTTTACCTCCATTTCGCTTCACTTTTGGAATTCTGAAGTTGGGTACATGTCTCTCACACTTACCCCGACTTGCACAATTTTGTTCAGCCCAAACTTCACCATTTTGACGGTTTTTAACAGGTAGGAAAGTACGCGTTTCTTGCATTAATAACATATACCGGAAGTTACGGATGTCCTCCAGATGGATTGAGCGGCTCCGTGCGTCAAGCCCTATGACCCAGTGACCTTACGTGCAACCCCCCTATTAAAAAAGTTATGGCCATTTTCATAGCATCTTGTTCCCTATTGCTTTTCCATTGACTTAACACAAAAAGCTGTGATCAAGGACAGTCAAAAGCCGATAACTTTCTGAAACATTAAGAGAACTGAATGAAATTTTCAGTTATTATAGATTGAAGCATTCTGAAACAAATATGAAACAATCTTACTTGGATGACCTGAAATTAAAGCATATAATTAGTTAGTTACCCAATTGTAGCTAATTACAAAATTCAATTACTAGATCTAAACATCTATCCATTTCTTAAGAAAAGATTTAACATTCATAAATCTCTCTCCCACTCTACCCCCTCTTTCTCCCCCCTATCGTTCTGTCTCTTTCTCCCCCTCTCTTTCTTTCTCTCCCCCTCCCTCTATCTCTCTCTCTCTTTCATAGAAACATAGAAAATAGGTGCAGGAGTAGGCCATTCGGCCCTTCGAGCCTGCACCGCCATTCAATATGATCATGGCTGATCATCCAACTCAGTATCCTGTACCTGCCTTTTCTCCATACCCCCTGATCCCTTTAGCCACAAGGGCCACATCTAACTCATTCTTAAATATAGCCAATGAACTGGCCTCAACTACCTTCTGTGGCAGAGAATTCCACAGATTCACCACTCTCTGTTTTTCCCATCTCGGTCCTAAAAGATTTCCCCCTTATCCTTAAACTGTGTGTGTGGCCCCTTGTTCTGGACTTCCCCAACATCGGGAACAATCTTCCTGCATCTAGCCTGTCCAACCCCTTAAGAATTTTGTAAGTTTCTATAAGATCCCCCCTCAATCTTCTAAATTCTAGCGAGTACAAGCCGAGTCTATCCAGTCTTTCTTCATATGAAAGTCCTGCCATCCCAGGAATCAGTCTGGTGAACCTTCTCTGTACTCCCTCTATGGCAAGAATGTCTTTCCTCAGATTAGGAGACCAAAACTGTACGCAATACTCCAGATGTGGTCTCACCAAGACCCTGTACAACTGCAGTAGAACCTCCCTGCTCCTAGACTCAAATCCTTTTGCTATGAATGCTAACATACCATTCGCTTTCTTCACTGCCTGCTGCACCTGCATGCTTACTTTCAATGACTGGTGTACCATGACACGTTGCATCTCCCCCTTTCCTAATCGGCCACCATTCAGATAATAGTCTGCTTTCCTGTTTTTGCCACCAAAGTGGATAACCTCACATTTATCCACATTATACTGCATCTGCCATGCATTTGCCCACTCACCCAGCCTATCCAAGTCACCTTGCAGTCTCCTAGCATCCTCCTCACAGCTAACACTGCCCCCCAGATAAATGGGCTATTAATGTTCAGAGGTGAGGAGAGGGAGGGGGGGGGGGGAGAGGAGATCCATGTCTCTGAGAGGGTAGGAGACAGAGGGGGGAGAGTCAGTTTCCCATCCTAACAACCTGAACTAACAACCTCTGTCCGTCTGTCTGTCTACTACACGTTGTTGTCATTCAAGATGATTTAAACTTCCCACCTGTGTTTATTCAACTCATTTCCAGCGGGAATGTGAAGGTCGGTCGTGGAGAAGCGAACTCCCAGTGACCGACCGACCCGAAATGTCACTTATCCATGTTTCCCACAGATGCTGGCTGACCCGCTTAGTCCAGCACTCTGTGAAACGTCACCTATCCATGTTCCCCACATATGATCGATATAACCATAGCATGCGAAGTGTTGTGTTAGTGACAAGAATGCTTTGAATGGGTACACTCTGGGATTGATGTGTTAGACCAGTGGTTCTCAAATGGGGGTGCGCGTACCCCTGGGGCTACGTGAAGGCACTCCAGGGGGTACGTGAGATTTTAAAATATAGGCCTACATATATTTAAAAAGTAGCATCCATGCAAAAATCCTTTAAAAATAATTATTTAATAAATATTTCAGGAAAATATAAGTTTAAGTTCATAAAATGAATTTTATATTCAGTAGGCTATTCAATTTCATTATCCTAAAAACCCAGAGTCTCCCCCATTCCAGGATGGTTCGACCCAACCTGTCATATGCCACCCGGCATCACCTGTCAATCACAACTCAAACGATGGAGTCGTGGTTGAAGCGTAGCAGCGATTCTTTTGAAAACACGCAGGGACAAGTGGCAAAGAAGGCCAAACCAGAGCCGGAAACATTCCGGCTGTATCTTGAAGATTATGTTTTAATTGGATTTACGTCCACAAGTTGCAACCCACCCAAGGCACTGTGTTTTTTCTGTGGGGAGAAATTAGCTAACAGTCGCATGAAGCCAGCACATCTGCAGCGTCATCTTAAGACAAAACATGGATGTCACGTTGGTAATCCACCTGACTTTTTTAAGAGGAAACTGTCTGAATTCAGATAATCTCAAGACACGATGCGGAAGGCCTCCACAACATCAGCCAAAGCCCTGGAGGGCTCTTATACAGTGTCTTTGCTCGTAGCTAAAGCCAAGAAGCCATTCACTATCGTTGAAGACCTGCTCCTTCCAGCGGCTGTAGTGCTGGCTGAGACTATGCTGGACAAAAACGCAGCGGAGAAATTAAA
Source organism: Amblyraja radiata (assembly GCF_010909765.2). Classification (NCBI taxonomy): domain Eukaryota; kingdom Metazoa; phylum Chordata; class Chondrichthyes; order Rajiformes; family Rajidae; genus Amblyraja; species Amblyraja radiata. The sequence continues at coordinate 53,430 of NW_022630726.1, read as the reverse complement.
CACTGTACCGTTGTCAAATGATTCTGTTTGCCGCAGAGTAGATACAATGGGAACAGACATTGTCGAGCAAGTTGTGGGAAAACGTAGCGACTCCTTTTCACTCCAGCTGGATGAATCCACAGATGTCAGTGGAAATGCACAACTTGTTGCTTTTGTGAGGTACGTTGATACTGACGACATTTATGAGCACATACTATTCTGCAAAAGTTTGAAGGGGAAAACAACAGGAGAGGACATATTTCTGTGAATACGGTTTGCGCTGGATATCCTGCAGCAGCATCTGTACAGACGCAGCAGCATCAATGATGGGCAGCGCGAAAGGACTAATAGCGCGCATTAAAAAAGAAAACCCCGACGTGATGTGGACTCACTGTGTCATACACAGGGAGGCATTGGCGTCCAAGAAAATGAGCCCTGTGTTACATGACGTTTTGAACAGCAGCATCAAAGTGATCAACTTCATTAAGTCAAGGCCACTTAATGCACGCCTGTTTCGCCGCCTCTGCGAAAATATGGGAGCTGAACACACACAACTGCTGCTGCACACAGAAGTGCGCTGGCTCTCTCGAGGGAGAATACTCAACCGGCTATTGGAATTAAGATCCGAAGTACACGCCTTTCTGATTGAGCACAGATCTCCCCATGCCACCTTGTTCCAGGACACAGACTGGCTTGCAAAGCTGTGCTATCTGGCAGATATATTCAGCAAACTGAACAAACTGAATATGTCTCTGCAGGGCAAGGACACCAGCATTTTAAACCTGTATGACAAGGTGGGTGGCTTCCTGAAGAAAGCAGAGCTGTGGAGAAGGGTCTGTGCACAGGAGGATTTCACCTGCTTTCCTCAGCTGGATGATTTTCTCTCTAGTGAGGATGTGGACAGAGCTCCAGTCAAGTTGGTCATAGTGGGACATTTGACCAAGTTGATACAGGATTTTCATTCCTACTTTCCTGACATGGAGGAGAAATCTGCACAGCTGGATTGGGTGAGAAACCCATTTCTCTTGTCCAAAGCAAACCGAAGCAAGCTCCCTGTCACCTATCAGTGTCATCTGATCGTGGCCTCCAGATGAAGTTTGCCATGTTCACACTTACACAGTTTTGGGTGTGTGTGAAGCAGGAGCACCCTGACCTGGGACAGAAAGCTTTGGAGCAGCTACTACCCTTTGCCTCCACATATTTATGTGAGGCCTCCTTCTCTGCAATGACTGTGATCAAAACAAAGCAGAGAAACAGACTGTGCCTGGAGAAGAGCTTGATCACAGCAGTTGCCTCCCTGCCACCAAGAATGAAAAAGATCCTCAGTGAAGCACAAGCCCAAGTGTCTCACTAAAATGTCTCACTAAGTGCAAAAACACTCAGTTCAGTGCAACAATGCAATATTCAGTGTTGACAGTTTGTAATGTTAAGATGTCAGTCTTCTTTTTGATTCTTAAAACTATATTTTAAGATGATAAATATTTTTATTTTTTATTTTTAGCAATTTCTGCTTTTATTTAAAATTAAGTTAATGATTTCTTTTTGAGCACAAATCTTTACTATGATCCCAAAAGAGGACACTTTATGTTGATAATTATTTTTATGTCCACAAATCTTTATTTACAATTAAGTTAATTATTTCGTTCTTTTTTTTAGTTATATCTTTTTATTTCCAAATAGTTCAAGAGAGACCACTACAAATTAGCATTGTTTTGCATATCTATGGAGTTTTAAATGGGTCATTTTATAGTTTTAAATGGTTATATGGTCACTGTTTTCACTACATTAGTTTGAATCACTACATTTTAGTGATGAGAAATATTTGCAATAAATTTAGTCATGGATTATTAACATTTAAAATGTTCGAAATAGTTTTTTTTCAAATGTTTGAATTTTGTATGTGTTTATCAGTTACAAAGTTTAATAAATCAGACACTGATGGCACAGTGCTCTGTTTTAAGTCTTTTTTTTTTCAACCAAAAATGCTTTGCGCTGGTTAGGGGGTACTTGGCTGAAATAATATTTCACAGGGGGTACATCACTGAAAAAAGGTTGAGAACCACTGTGTTAGACGTCATTGCTCCAACTGTGTATAAACATGTGACTATGTTTCCAAAATAGTAACAAAATATGCTGTATGTCTTTGTTCATTAGAGTGATGGCCCAGGAGGGTTAAGTGTGTGTTGCATACTTGACTTTGTATCCCCTGCCACTCTCGCCGGCTAAATGATCAGTAAAGCTTGTGTTGGTTGAACTGACATATTGTGAGTTGTCTGTTTTAAGAAATGTACCTTAACAGTTCTGGACTCCCCAACATGGGGAACATGTTTCCTGCATCTACCCTGTCCAATCCCTCACTAATTTTATACGATTCTATAAGATAATAATAATAATAATAATACATTTTATTTATGGGCGCCTTTCAAGAGTCTCAAGGACACCTTACAAAAATTTAGCAGGTACAGGAAAAACATGTAAGCGGAATGAAATAATTAGTAGAGACATGACTAGTACACAAAGTAAAGACAGAATTGAATTCAAAACACAATATGAGGCAATTAATGCACAGATGAAAAGGGAGGGGGACGTGGGGCTAAGGATAGGCAGAAGTGAAGAGATGGGTCTTGAGGCGGGACTGGAAGATGGTGAGGGACACGGAATTGCGGATCAGTTGGGGGAGGGAGTTCCAGGGCCTGGGAGCTGCCCTGGAGAAGGCTCTGTCCCCAAAACTGCGGAGGTTGGACTTGTGGATGGAGAGGAGACCGGCTGATGTGGATCTGAGGGACCGTGAGGGTTGGTAGGGGGAGAGGAGGTCAGTGAGATATGGGGGGGGGGGGGGCAGAAGGTGGAGGGCTTTGTAGGTGAGGATCAGGATTTTGTAGGTGATCCGGTGGGAGATGGGAAGCCAGTGAAGTTGTTTGAGGACTGGAGTGATGTGATGCCAGGATTTGGTGTGGGTGATGACTCCCGCTCATTCTTCTGAATTCCAATGAATACAAACCCAGTCGACCCATTCTTTCAACATATGTCAGTCCCGCCATCATCCTATCTCTCTCCCCACACTCTCTATCTCTCGCACTCTCTATCGCGTGCGCTCGCTCCAAGCGCGCCCTAACCACCCGCGCGCTCTAGAGACAGCTCGCCCGCCACCCGCTCTAGGAGTAGGCGAAGCAAGCCGGAAACCCCTCGCGCGAAAAAAAGGCGCAGCGCAAGGGAGAAGCCCCCCACCACGAGACGACAGCGGAGAGGAAAGCCCCTCTTCGAGAGATTCTTCCAGGGGCTCCCCACCCACCAACCTCATCTCTATCACCTTCTTCTCTCGCCATCTCTCCCACCCTCTCACCTCGCTCTAATCCCCTTCTCTCTCTCTTCTATATCCCCCTCTTCTATCCCCTTCTCTCTCTCTCCATCTCTCCCTCACCCCCTCTCCCTATCTCTATCCCCTTCTCTTGAATCGCCTCTTCCAGCCTCTGGCGGTAATGATTTGTCAAATCCAGCAGGTGTGAATCATCACACCTTTCCAGGAGCTCCATCATCGAAGACATTGGAGGAGCTGTGATGAATCAAAATAATGGAATTATCAAGTGTTGTCTGTTTTCCTCCACCCATAGCTGTCACCACCCCCACTCTGCTAAAAGGCAGACCACAGGACGGAGATGATACGCTGTCAGGCCACGAGCCGGATCTACCCGCACCCTGCACGGTGGGAGGGAGACCCGACTGTGATCCTCAACTTGCCCTGACAATGGTCCCCAGGCTGTTGCTGTAACTTATACCCTGCGGCATTTAAACAATGCGCTAACACACAACAATTGTCCCTCTCCCACTGTTCAATCCCACGGGGGCATTCTCTTCTTGCTTCTGGATGGACACATTGTTCGCGTTCAAGTGAGTTTATTGTCATGTGTCCCTGTATAGGACAATGAAATTCTTGCTTTGCTTAAGCACACAGAACATAGTAGGCATTGACTACAAAACAGATCAGTGTGTCCATATACCATAATATAAATATAAACACACATGAATAAATAAACTGATTAAGTGCAAATTACAGAAAATGGGATCATAATAATCAGAGTTTTGTCCGAGCCAGGTTTAATAGCCTGATGGCTGTGGGGAAGTAGCTATTCCTGAACCTGGATGTTGCAGTCTTCAGGCTCCTGTACCTGCTACCTGAAGGTAGCAGGGAGATTAGTGTGTGGCCAGGATGGTGTGGGTCTTTAATAATAATAATAATAATACATTTTATTTATGGGCGCCTTTCAAGAGTCTCAAGGACACCTTACAAAAATTTAGCAGGTAGAGGAAAAATATGTAAGGGGAATGAAATAAATAGTTGAGACATGACTAGTACACAAAGTAAATATGGAATTCAATACAAAACATAGTATGAGGCAGTTAATGCACAGATGAAAAGGGACGGCACGTGGGGCTAAGGATAGGCAGAGGTGAAGAGATGGGTCTTGAGGTGGGACTGGAAGATGGGGAGGGACACGGAATTGCGGATCAGTTGGGGGAGGGAGTTCCAGAGCCTGGGAGCTGCCCTGGAGAAGGCTCTGTCCCCAAAACTGCGGAGGTTGGACTTGTGGATGGAGATGAGACCAGCTGATGTGGAACTGAGGGACCGTGAGGCTTGGTAGGGGGAGAGGAGGTCAGTGAGATATGGGGGGGCCAGATGGTGGAGGGCTTTGTAGGTGAGGATCAGGATTTTGTAGGTGATCCGGTGGGAGATGGGAAGCCAGTGACGTTGTTTGAGGACTGGAGTGATGTGATGCCAGGATTTGGTGTGGGTGATGAGTCGGGCGGCTGCGTTCTGGACCAGTTGGAGTCGGTTGATGTAGGTGGAGCTGATGCCAAGGAGAAGTGAGTTGCAATAGTCCAGTCGGGAGGAGATGAAGGCATGGATGAGTCTTTCAGCAGCGGGCGGTGTGAGAGAGGGTCTGAGTTTGGCGATGTTGCGGAGATGAAAGAAGGAGGTTTTAATGACATGGCGGATGTGAGGCTCAAGGGAGGGGGTGGAATCAAAGATCACACCAAGGTTGCGGGCCTGTGGAGATGGGGAGACAGTGGTGCCGTCGATGGTGAGAGTGGGGTTATTGATTTTGCTGAGTGTGGCTTTGGAGCCTATGAGGAGGAATTCTGTCTTATCGCTGTTGAGTTTGAGTAAATTATGTTGCATCCAGGTTTTTATAGCTGACAAACGGGAGTTGATATGGGAGAAGGGGGGGGGGGGGGGGGGTTGTGGGGGGATTTGGTGCCAAGGTAGATCTGGGTGTCATCAGCGTAGCAGTGGAAGTCCAGATTGAAATGGCGGAGTATCTGACCAAGGGGGAGGATGTAGATGATGAAGAGGAGGGGGCCGAGTACGGAGCCTTGGGGAACGCCTTGAGTGACTGTGGCTGTAGCAGAGGTGTGGTTGTGGAGAGAGATGAAGTGGGATCTGTTGGAAAGGTAGGAACGGAGCCAGCTGAGTGCAGAGCCTTCAATGCCGAGGTCTTTGAGTCTGGTGAGCAGGATGTTATGGTTCACTGTATCGAAGGCTGCGCTCAGGTCGAGGAGGATGAGGATGTTGAGGGAACCAGTGTCAGCAGTGTCAGCCTTTTTGAGGCAGCGACACCTTTTGACAGAATACACCGTTGCGACATTAAACGCGACTTATTCTCACACTTTAGCTTTAGCATTCAGAGTTCAGAGGCACAGTATGCAAACAGGCCCTTCGGCCCAGCGAGTCCATGCCTATCATCAATCCATCACCCGCTCACACTAGTTTTATGTTATCTCACGTTCTGCATATTAGGGGCACATTTACAGAGGGCAATTGATGTTCATGTCAGCATGCCATAGGGATGTGGGAGGAAACACACGCTGTCATAGGAAAAACATGCAAACACCACACAAACAGTGGCAGTGGTTAGAATCGAACCCGAGCCTCCGGCGCCGTGAGCCAGCGGTTCTACCAGCTGTACTACTGTGCCGATTGTCACATGTACAGAGAAACAGTGAAAACATTTTGTTTGCATGCTGTCCAATCTAATCAGGTAACACTATACATAAATACGGCCAAGCCAAGCACAAGTACAGCAGGTAGAGTGAAGAGAGTTTAATGAAATATTAATATTATTCATTGGCTCCTTTTACCCTATCCCCACCCTATCTCGAGGGGCAGAGAGGGAGAGGGGAGAGAGAGAGGGAGGAGAGGAGAGAGGGGGGGAAGAGTGAGAGAGAGAGAGAGGGGGGGGAGAGAGAGAGGAGAGGAGAGAGGGGGAAAAGGGGGGAGAGAGAGAGGGGCGAGAGAGAGGGAGGGGGGAGGAGAGCCATGTCTGAGCGAGGGGCAATGAGGGGGATAGAGGAGAGAGGGGGAGGGAGAGAGAGGAGAGACATGAGAGAGGGGGAGAGAGCGAGAGAGATTGAAGATTCAAGAATAAATAAACTGATGAAGTGCAAATAACAGATAATAATGGGCTATTAATGTTCAGAGGTGAGGAGAGGGAGGGGGGAGAGGAGATCCATGTCTCTGAGAGGGGAAGAGCCAGAGAGGGAGGGGAGGGAGACGGGAGATTTTAAAATGTTACAGCCATATTTATCGCTTCTGAATCTTTTTAGATGCCGAGGGAATCAAGAACAAACACATGTTGAGCGCTCACCTGCAGTACATGGCGTGTCCTCCAGTTGGCGTAGCGGGGCAACAGTGACCCGACTGCCGTGAAACCTCCCTATTGCGGTTAGTTAGTGATGAACTAACAACCTCTGTCTGTCTGTCTGTCTGTCTACTACACGTTGTTGTCATTCAAGATGATTTAAACTTCCCACCTGTGTTTATTCAACTCATTTCCAGCGGGAATGTGAAGGTCGGTCGTGGAGAAGCGAACTCCCAGTGACCGAGCGCGCGAGCGAGCGACCGTTGGTGAAGAACCTTCTGGAAACGGCGGGAAATAACGGGCGGCAACGGCTGAGGGAGCGCGAGCGGCGACAGTTGGTGGGATCCCGGCGGCGACCGACGGCGGTCCCGGCCAATAGGCGAAGGGTTAGAGGGACATCCCGCCTCCCATAGGTTCTGATTGGATGGGGACTGTGATGGGCGGACGGATCATCCAATGGGCGGGGTTGGAGGTTGTCCCGCCCCCTGTCGTTGCTGGTTGGATGGAGACGGGAGAGCGGCAGACGGATCATCCAATGAGGAGGGGGTAGGGTCTGAGGGTTGTCCCGACCGCGCGCATTGGAGGAGGATGGGAGACTGACGGATGGAAGGGCCAATGGGCGGGGGAGTTGGTGACTGTAAGACAGTTTGTCAGTCTGGGAGCGAGTGTAATACAGTTGTGGAGCCCGGGGAGGAGAGAGGTTGCACCGGCCCGGAAACAACGTCGCTGCCCCGCAGCCCCGCCGTAAGCGGAGACGTCAAGAGCGGGGCGGAAGGCGCAGGGTGGGACAGGACAGCAAGGCCAAGTGGACGAGGAGTTTGTGGAGTGTCTGTCTATCTGTCTGTCTCCCTCCCTCATGGATTCCCAGAGCAGCTTGTACAGGAGCTGACCAGGGACAAGGCAAGTCTGGTTGTTCAGTGTCGTGCAGTGAACCTGCTTAGATAAAGGCAACTGGAGGTGAAGGAGCCATTAGTGACCAAATAAATGGCCATTCATTTACAGGAATCAAACACTAAATTCCTTCCATTTGGCCCATAAATCCACGACAATGAGATTTAAAAATCATGCTATATTGTGAATTCTTGTGTGAATGTTATTTGGACACTTAGGCTATTTAAAAATGTTAAATCTTTTCTAAAGAAATGGATAGATTCACAGCAAAATGATTTGAGTATAAGAGCAGGGAGGTTCTACTGCAGTTGTACAGGGTCTTGGTGAGACCACAGCTGGAGTATTGCGTACAGTTTTGGCCTCCTAATCTGAGGAAAGACATTCTTGCCATAGAGGGAGTACAGTGAAGGTTCACCAGACTGATTCCAGGGATGGCAGGACTTTCATATCAAGAAAGACTGGATAGACTCGGCTTGTACACGCCAGAATTTAGAAGATTGAGGGGGGATCTTATAGAAACTTACAACATTCTTAAGGGGTTGGACAGACTAGATGCAGGAAGTTATTCCCGATGTTGGGGAAGTTCAGAACTAGAGGTCACAGTTTAAGGATAACAGGGAATTCTTTTAGGACCAAGATTAGAAAATCATTTTTTACACAGTGATGAATCTGTGGAATTCTCTGCCACAGAAGGTAGTTGAGGCCAGTTCATTGGCTATATTTAAGAGGGAGCTAGATGTGGCCCTTGTGGTTAATGGGATCAAGGGGTATGGAGAGAAGGCAGGAATGGGATACTGAGTTGGATGATCAGCCACGATCATATCGAATGGCGGTGCAGGCTCGAAGAGCCGAATGGCCTACTCCTGCACCTATTTTCTATATTTCTATTCTTGGTTCTTCATGGTTCTCCAAAATATTTCAAATGGAATTTAAACTGGAGGTGATGGAGGGAGGGCTTAAGCCAGAAAGGGTTTTGGGGAAGAAAGAGCTACTTTAAATTTAGTTGCATCTGGTTGGGTAACTATAGTTGGGTGGAGATTATTCCATGCTTTAATTGTGCGGGGGAGGAACGCATTGCTATACACCTCTGTCTTTGTAGATGGAATCACAAATTGGATCGAATGCCCTCGTCTGCTCCTAATTGGTTTGGGTTTGGTGTAGGTCTTGTAATCTATGTTGAGCTGATCATTTAACATTTTGTAAAAACAGGTTAAACGGTGAGCTTCACGTCTGTCTTGGAGAGGGTTCCACCCCAGAGAATTCAGAAGTTGGTGACACTCGCTTCTCTCTCTTCAGACCGAGAGTCACAGGAGAGTGAGACACAGAGATAAGGAAGTGTAAGGTGTTACTCCAGCACTCTGTATTATACAAATAGTGTCAGGTTAGGAAAATGGGAAGTACAACGAGATCTGTGTGTCCTGGTACATCAGTCACTGAAAGTAAGCATGCAGGTACAGCAGGCAGTGAAGAAAGCCAGCAGGCAGTGAAGTTGGCCTTCATAAGGCGAGAGATAGAGGTTAGGCGCATGGAGGACCTACTGCAGTTGTACAGGGCCCTAGTGACACCACACCTGGAGAATTGTGTGCAGTTTTGGTCTCCAAATTTGAGGAAGGATATTCTTGCTATTGAGGGTGCCCAGCGTAGGTTCACCAGGTTAATTCCTGAGATGATGGCGGGACTGACATATGTTGAAAGAATGGGTCGACTGGGTTTGTATTCACTGGAAGGGGGATGCTGTTCCACAGCCTAGGGGCTGCAACCGCAAAGGCGCGGTCGCCCGAGCTTATGCCTAGACCGTGGGATATTCAGCAACCTCAAGTCGGCCGATCTGAGGGGCCTGGAGGTGGAGTGGTGGGTGAGAAGACTTTTTATGTAGGTGGGGGCAAGCCCATTGAGGGCTTTGTAGACATGGAGGAGAATCTTGAAGTTTATACGGAACCGCACAGGGAGCCAGTGGAGAGAGGCCAGGATGGTGTAACTTAGCGGGTCAGGCAGCATCACTGGAGAACATGGATAGGTGACGTTTCACAGAGTGCTGGAGCAACTCAGCGGGTCAGGCAGCATCTGTGGCCAATGTGGATAGATGATGTTTCTAGATGAAGAAGGGTCATGACCGGAAAAAAACGGCCCCTATCCATGTTCTCCATAGACAGACACAAAATGCTGGAGTAACTCAGCGGGACAGGCAGCATCTCGAGTGAAGGAACCTTCTTCAGACTGATAGTCACAGGAGTGTGAGACACAGAGATAAGGAAGTGTAAGGTGTTACTCCAGCACTCTGTATTATATGAATAGTGTCAGGTTAGGAAAATAGGAAGTACAACAAGATCTGTGTGTCCCGGTACATCAGTCACTGAAAGTAAGCATGCAGGTACAGCAGGCAGTGAAGAAAGCTAATGGCATGTTACAATACAATACAATACAATACAATACAAATTTATTGTCATTTGAGCCCCAGTGAGACTCAAACGAAATTTTGTTTCCACAGCCATACAAACAAAAACAATGTCCTACAGACATACACACAATTAAGTTCACACAAACATCCATCACAGTGAACCCACTGTGATGGAAGGCAAAGTCTTTTCTCTCCCCTGCTCGCCATGTCTCTCCCGATGTCCAAGCCCCAGGCGGGTGATGCTAAGTCCCACGGCCATTTTAGGCCGCGCGGGGCGATTTACGGCCCCGCTCCCGGTCTGAAAGTACAAGGTCGGAAGCCCCAGCGTGCGATGGTGAGTCCCACGGCCATGAAGCCGTGCCGGGTGATGTACGGTCCCGGTCCGGGTCGTTCCAACCCCGCGACACGGGCTGGAGAAGTCGCGTTGCGGGAGCTCCGGGAAGCGGTCTCTCTCTCTCCCCCCGGACGCGCGAGCTCCCGATGTCCCAGTCCACCGGACCTGCGGCTGCGTTGCTGGAGCCTTCATAGGGTGTTGGCCTTCATAGGGTGAGGGGTTGAGTTTAGGCGCAAGGAGGACCCACTGCAGTTGTACAGGGCCCTGGTGACACCACACCTGGAGAATTGTGTGCAGTTTTGGTCTCCAAATTTGAGGAAGGATATTCTTGCTGTTAAGGGAGCCCAGCGTAGGTTCACAAGATTAATTCCTGAGATGATGGCGGGACAGACATATGTTGGAAGAATGGACCGACTGGGTTTGTATTCAATGGAATTCAGAAGGATGAGCGCTTATCATATAGAATCATATAAAATTAGTGAGGGATTGGACAGGGTAGATGCAGGAAACATGTTCCCCATGTTGGGGGAGTCCAGAACTGTTCAGGTACATTTCTTAAAACAGACAACTCACAATAAGTTAGATAAACCAACACAATCTTTACTGATCATTTAGCCGGCGAGAGTGGCAGGGATACTAAGTCAAGTATGCAACACATACTTAACCCTCCTGGGCCATCACTCTAATGAACAAAGGCACGCAGCATCTTTTGTTACTATTTTGGAAACATAGTCACATGTTTATACAGAGTTGGAGCAATGACGTCTAACACATCAATCACAGAGTATACCCATTCAAAGCATTCTTGTCACTAACACAATACTCCTCATGCTATGGTTATATCGATCAAAAATTTTAGTTACAAACCCCCAAACAACAGGAACTTAGTCAAAGGATGCTGGAGTAACTCAGCAGGTCAGGCAGCATCTGTGGAGAACATGGATAGGTGACATTTCGGGTCGGGACCCTTCAGACTTACACCATGTTGACAGATGAAGGGGTGATTGGCAGATGAGTGCAGTAAGTGACAGAGGCGAGGGAAAATAAGGAGAGAGGAATGTATATGTGCAGCTTTAAGGGACATTGTTCAGGTAGCATTTGGAGTATTGCATACAGTTCTGGTCACTCCATTACAGGGCTGATGTGGAGGCTTTGGGGAAGGTGCAGAGATGGTTAACCAGAATGGTTTAAAAACAAGGAACTGCAGATGCTGGTTTACAAAAAAGGACACAAAACGCTGGAGTAACTCAGCGGGACAGGCAGCATGTCTGGACAGAAGGAATGGGTGACATTTCGGGTCGAGACTGAGGAGGGTGTTACCCATTCCTTCCAGCATTTTGTGTTACCTAAACAGCGCCTATCTATCCATGTGGCGGTGTGCCGGCAGGCTCGACGAGTGGGCTAAGGCCTTGCCACAGAGCGGGCAGGTGAAGGGGTGCTGGCCGGTGTGGACTCGCCGGTGCTCCAGCAGGTGGTCAAGGCGGTGAAGCCGTTACCACAGGACGGGCAGGGTAAGGGACGATCACCGCTGTCGGTATGCCGGTGCTGCCACAGGCTGGACATGCGGGTGAAACCCTTGCCACACTCAGCGCACACAAAGGGTTTCTCTCCGGTGTGTATCCGCTGGTGCTTCCTGCAGCCCCCATGCTCTCTTGTCACTGTAGGGGCAGCTGCTTGCCGGCGTGGGTCCGCCGGTGCTGCCGCAACCCCCGTGAGCTGTCAAACGCCTCACCGCAGTACGGGCAGTCGTAGGGATGGCCACTGGTGTGCACGCGCTGGTGAATCAGGGCGCGGATGGGCATGGCAAAGTGCTCTCCACACATCGGTCTGCGAACGGGACGGTCGCCGGCGTGCACCTCCTGGTGGGACAGCAACTTGGAGGAGCGGGTGAAGCCCTTGCCACACTGGGCGCAGTAGTAGGTGCGCTCGCCGGTGTGGATGCGCTGGTGGTTCAGCAGGTTGCTGGAGCGGGTGAAGCCCTTGCCGCACTGGACGCAAGTGTAGGGGGCGCTCGCCCGTGTGAGTGCGCTGGTGCAGCGCAAGGTGCTGACTGGTGAAGCCCTTGCCGCACTGGGCGCAGGTGTAGGGGCGCTCGCCGGTGTGGGTGTGCTGGTGATCCGCAGGCTGCTGGACTTGGTGAAGCCCTTGCCGCAGTCGCTGCAGGTGAAGGGCCGCTCCCCAGTGTGCACGCGCCTGTGCACCTTCAGGTCCTTGGACGACTTGAAAGCCTTTGCTGCAGTCGGAGCAGGTGAAGGGTCGCTTCACTGCTGTGCACCCGCCGTGGACTCCGCAGCCCAGACAACAAGGCAAAGCTCTTGCCCGCAGGTGGAGCAGCCATAGGGCTTCTCGCCCGTGTGCAACCGCCGGTGGGTCTCCAGGACATTCACCGTCTTGAAGCTCTTGCCGCACTCCGAGCAGTCGAAGAGGCATTCCCCCGTGTGCACCCGCTGGTGGGTCTCCAGCTCGCTCGGGCTCCACCAGGCCTTCCCACACACGTCGCACTCATAACGCTTCTCCTTGTTGTGCCCAGTCATGTGGTCCTACATCGAAGCTCAGTCCCTCGAAGCTCAGCCCGCACACCGAGTGGGGGGGGGGGGGGGAGGTGGCTCACACTCAATGGCCGCTCACGTCCTCGTCTCTCCGTCCACAGCAAAGGCTCCTAAACCCTACAGGAGGGGAACAAGTTGGCAAACAGAGCATTACTAACGCGTGCTTGAACAGCGGGGAAGTGGGTGAAGGGGAAGTGGGGAGGGTGGGGTCGAGTGGTGTGGAGTTGGGATAGGGAAGGATGGGGAGGGTCTGAGTTGCTCCAACATGCTGGCCCACACCTGGCGAGCGGCTGCTTCCACTGCGGCGAGCGTTTCAAGAGTGCATGGGGGCTGCGGGAGCACCAGCTGATATACACCAGAGATAGAATCAAGTCTGCAATTTATCCCAACAGATAAAGCATAGAAAGACGTTTAATTTGACACCTAATTCACTTTCATATTTTTAAAAAGCTATGGCCATTCTCATAGCATCTTGTTCCCTATTGCTTTTCCATTGACTTAACACAAAGCTGTGATCGAGGACAGTCAAAAGCCCATAACTTCTTAAACTTTCTTAAACATTAAGAGAACTGAATGAAATTCTCAGTTATTATAGATTGAAGCATTCTGAAACAATATGAAACGATCTTACTTGGATGACTTGAAATTAAGCATATAATTAGTTAGTTACCCAATTGTAGCTAATTACAAAATTTCAATCAGAATCAAATACACAGGACAAGTGTTAGAAGTCCCTTGTGCCAATAGGTGGGGAGCATTTCACGACATT